>NC_053023.1:30928380-31052475 GCF_003073215.2 Triticum urartu | reverse complement strand
ACATAGTCTTCAGGATGGAGCTTTTGCTTTGTCAATGCAGATATGGCATGACTGCAAGGACAACCTGTCATGTCCCATCTCTTGCAGTCACATGTACATGTTTCCATGTCCACACAATATTGGTTTTCTTTGCTTGTTACTTGCCAAATTGTCTCACCAGCTCTGTCAGCCTGGCAGTGCTTGGCATACTTTTTGTTCTCTTCTAAAATCTCTGAGTAATTTGGTGTGATTGTCCACCTGCATGTCTGCAACTTCTCCCTAGTCTGCTACCTCTTTATCATCTGCTTGGTTCTAATCCCTTCAAACATTGTCCTTATTGGTTTGGCTCTAACATCAAGTATCATCTTGTTGAAGACTTCACTAAGGTTGTTCACAACTAGATCTGTTTTGCAAGTATGATCCATAGCATACCTAGCCCAAGCAGAGACCTCTATAGTTTTAAGCCATTTCCAAGCATCCTCAGACTGTGCTTTCAGAGCTGCCATCCCTAATTCATGCCCATGCCTAGTGTAAGAGTAGCTAGTCTAGTCAACACACTGCTTTAGTTCTTTGCTTCTATACCCAGCTGCTTGAAAGTTTGCATATATGTGCCTAAGACAGAATCTTTGAGGTGAATCAGGGAACACCTCATTTATTGCCTTAAGTAACCCCTATACATTCAGAAAACAGGGTCACACATGAACACACTGAAATAATTCCATGAAGTACTATACTATAGCATCAATGATTTACTTGCTAACCTTTTGCCTGTCAGATATTATTGTGTATGTTCCAAATTTGTTACCACTACCAATGCAGCATCTCAGCTGAGTTAAAAACCAAGTCCAACTTTCTCCATCTTCCTTGTCAACCACACCAAAAGCTATGGGGTAGATGTTGTTGTTGCCATCCCTTCCTGTGGCAGCAAGAATTTGCTGTCCAGTGGTTAACTTGATGAAACACCCATCAAGCCCTGGATGCAGTAAAACATTAGCTACAGGCCAAATATGACCCAAAATTCAGAACAGTAAATTCAACAACAATTACCTATAAATGGTCTGCAACCATTCAGAAACCCTTCCTTTGATGCTGCCAGACAATAGAACATGTACTTGAATCTAGGAGTGGGTGCAGGATTTTCTGGGTCAACAAACGTTGTTACAATACATCCGCTCCCAGGGTTTGTGTCAAGAACAGCTTGAAGATAATCCCTCAGTCTCAAGTATTGTTGCTTGTGGGCACCTTGCACCACATCAACAGCCATCCTCCTTGCCCTATATGCCACACTTCTTGAAACATCAACTGAAAACTTAGTCTTAGTCTTTTTTATTAATGCATCCACAGGAGCTCTAATGTCATCTCTCAGTGCTGGTTGTACTGATTTGGACAACCACTTTGTAGTAACCTTTGTGTTCTTTGCACATGCTCCACAAGTGTGCAGCATATCACACTTCTTGATGCAGAAAGTTTGCTCATGAGCTATCTTAGAGGCACAGATATAAAAATCACATCCATGTGCTCTCTCTGAGCACCAAACAATAATCCTATCAGGGGCATTTCTGTGATACTGGAAATTCCTCAAAGTCCTGATGTGAAAATCCCTAAGTGCATCTCTGAACACATAAACATTGGTGAAGCACAATCCCTTACAAAACTGTTCTTGTGGATCTGGAAGCTTTTCATTGAACCATACCCTTTCCTTCATCTTCTTCAACCTTCTCTTCCTACCACTTGGTAGTTTGAAAGCTCCTTCAATCTCATCTTCTTCATCACTAATTCCAGGATCACTAGGAAAACAAAATTCATCTGCTTCAGGAAACCAGTCTGGTTTTTCCTTCTTCTCAACCTCATGGTGTGATCTACTTGTTGGACCAGGATTTCTCACTGCCTTCAGCTTCTGGACCATTGATCTATTTTGTTTTGCAGCTTCTTCTTCAGAGGAGGAGCCTGTATGTAATTCCACATTGTTGCCATCTTCATCAGAAAGAAATTCAGACACATCAGTGTCACCTTCAAAATGGTTAAGGTCAGCTTCTCTCTGAAGATTGTTCTTCTTAAGCTCATCCTTTCTGTCTTTGGTTGCATCCACCAGCTTCGTGCAATTTTGTTGTGTGTTAATACAATGTTCAGCAAAATAACTATCTCTATTTTCATCTGCATTAGAAGGCTCATCTGCTCTGACAACTCGTATGTTCACAATCTTTTCCTTATCTAATTGGATCAACTTCTGCTGCACATCATCTTCACAACCAACATGATCTAGACCTTCTATTCCTTTCTCCTCATCAACAACATAGTACATATAATCATCAGCTCCACAGCCCTCAGACGCAATAAGAGAAATCAGAGTAATATATGATATGTCTGACTGGTAAATTCTTCTAACCACAGATTCTCTGGCTAGAAAATGAAACCAAATTTCCCACTTTGGGTCATCAATACTGCAACATAGATTAAGATAGTTATAATTAAACGGCCTGGAAAATATTAAGATTTCTCACAGTTAACTATTTTTCAGTTCTCTGACAGCTTGGATTCACTGAAAACACAACGCAATGTTAAGGTTGCTAACAGATTTCAATTTATGCACAAACAGGGTTGTAATCTGAATCTAAGTGTACAACTAGCCTATATATCATGCTTCTAAAATTATCCTAAAATTACATAAACATTATGAGAAATCAGATGCCATACCTCGTTCCGCCAGCAGGACGAGGAACCTTGCGCCGGCCTCGACCTACGCTTCTTCTCGTCGACGGTACTACAACCGAAGGCGGCCTCACCGACATCTGGGACGGCTGAGATTGCGGTTGGGAAGGCTGTGGAACCACGAAGCTTGTGCTGCCTAGCCAGTTATCAACCTCCGAGAAGCCAGCAACATCGCCTCCCACCATGTTGGGGGGATGCCTCCAAGCGATTCGGCGCCGGAGTTTGCATCCACCGCCGCCATGAACGCCGCCGGCTAGGGTTAGGAGAAGAGCTCGGGGAAGAGTGAGGGAGCGTGGGGACGAGCGGCCCGGTCGGCCAGCTTAGTCCTGGTCCGACCAGGTGCGACCGCGACGGCCGGGTCTAACGGCTGCAAGGGAGCGCCGTTAGCCGTTACCGCTGGCGTCCACCTGACATGTGGGCCACTGCTGTCAGAAACGGGTTTAAACGCTCTAAAACGGTCAATTCGTCAACTTGGTAGTTTTTAGTCACGCGCTTCCAATTTTTTGGTAGTTATCAGCCACTTTTAAAAAAGTGGTAGTTCTGTGGGACGGAAGCCTCAATTCTGATAGTTTTTTGTCAAACACTCCCGCAATTAGCTAGCATTTCCAACAGTGAATACTAATATAATGCCATCATCAATTCATTAATTTCCTACCATGATTCTTAACGATAAATTTGTACATGTACAGTATGCAAAGACTTCATGGTTCAAACTATTGAGGTGGTCACAAAATGTGTGACTAACAAAATATTCAAGCGTGTGACATACACTTGCTGATCTGAAAGTCTAAGCATTTCATCACATCTAGAGTAAGAGAAATTAGAAGCATCCACTTTATCTCAAAAGAGTAAGCACTTCTGAAAAAACTCGCACTTTCAGATGATTATATCAATCAATGCTCTAGAACCAATAACATTAGTGGCAGCTTATTTCAAAAACGCAAATATATCTGATACTCCCTCCATCCAAAAAAGTTTGTCCTAAGCTTGTTCTAGATACATCCATTTGAGGGACAACCTTTTTCGGACGGAGGGAGTATATAGTAAGAGTAGTTACAATATATCTCAATGCAGAATTAGCTTTAAAATGTTTCACTAATTCAGAGAAATAATAAAGAATAGAATGTAAACATATATAGGGCAGGCTTCAGGCCCACTTAATTTGTTAGCTGAAGAGTTTCTACATGCTCGAAGTCGCAAGCTACTCCCGAGCAGTTTCCCAAACTTCTCGGAGAGGCTAATAGAAATGCTCTCCGACTAGGAACGGTAATTTCAAACAAATGATACTGCTTACCCTCCAAGGCCCAAGCGCCTTACATTTCTCTTCCCTCCCATTCCAGTAAGCCTTGCTCAGAGTGTTTCCACCACGGCAAAGCTGAAGTTCACGGGCATTACAGACTCAACACAGGACAGAAAATAATCCAAAATTACATGGATGGAAGTAATAGGAAAAACAGTTTGTTAGAGCTGCTCTCACCCCCACTGTAGCTTAATTGCACCGCAATCTAAGCATATTTCTGGGGAAGCTTAAGATCAAAAGAAATAACGTAATATAGGCAGAGCAGGAGCCCAAAGTAGATGAAACAGAATAAAAAATACATAGACATTGTTCAATAGTTTAATAGACAACGAAATGGATAACGTAACAGAACAACTAAACAACTATATATGTTTTTTCAATGATACAGTTTGAGGTTCCATGTTCTCACAACCGCAATCAAAAACATGAAAACTTTACTTAAAAGGATAAATATAAATTCAATGTTGCTAATAAGATTGAACCAGGCCATAAACATGAGTAGATCATTTATTCCGATGGTCAATTAGGTCCCAACCATCGTACAAGTCTCCGGGATGGCCTTCTACATTCTTGTTGCTTTCTGCAGTTCTATCAAACAAGGTGTGTATGGGAATGAATCAGTTATGAAACGCTCGGCCCCCAATGCTAGATGACAAGTTGTTGGGTATAAGTAGCCAAGGTCCTGAACCTTTGAATCTTTCAAATGATAGGCCAACCCTCTGCATATTGATTGATGCAGAAAGACAACCTCTTTATATGGATGAAATCCAAGGATATCAAAGTATCCAGATCCACGACCGTCACCCATATGTCCCTTGCGAAGAATGTTGTCATTTTCAGAGTCCCATTCAAACTTTTCTTCCACTAGCTCGTTCTTGCTGGAGTTCAACTCCAATTTCATTTCCATTAGGCATTCCAAGTTGTGGCCATGTTCATTACGTTCCTTGCATTCTTTTGAGATACTCAGTGAAGTTGATATCTTGTAAGACCCATGCTCCAAGAACAGGACGAAGATCATCTTGTACAATGGGTGTAAGGCAATTGTTATGCTTCAAGACCCAATTCGTGTGGCCACACGATTGCTCAAGGACCCAAACCATAAGACGAGACGTTTCAAAAGTAGTAATTGCAAGGTACACCCCTTTCTCTGATCGTCCGAGATGAAACTTTTGGTACTCGCCCGGTTCACGATCCATGGGTGGTTTAATTACTTGGTACTTATCATTTGACAAACAGATCCTGCAAAACATATCATTGATGAACATGCTAAGAAAGCATGTAGACATGGAAGAAAATTAATCAATAAGCAACTGATAAAAAACTGATTTCTAAAGAGCAATTAGGTACCTCATTATGAAATCAGTTTTGCAGTGGATGTAAAGTGCGCCCCTGCAGTAGACGGCATGACGTTTGTCGTCAGACCAGTCGAAATGCCGCCTCATTCCAGAAACAGTGCCGGCAGCCTCCCCTTCTCGAATAAAAGACCTCTCCTTCCAACCGCCCGACTTTGAGGAGAAAACATGCAAGTCGAACATTGCTGATGGTTTGCTTTGGAATACAAAGCGGGGGGAAACCCTTTTTCGATAAAGAGGAATTTGAGAAACTAACACTACCAAATGAGTGCGATCAGAGATACATTCCAATTATTGGTTTGAGAAAACCAAGGATCAGAGACACATTGAGGATATATAATACCATTATTCTAAATTTGAAGATGACTCTTGGTCTTTGAATTTAAATCTCATATGGCCATGCCACACTACATGGAACTAGACTAGAATTTAGATCGTATACCACTACTTTAATAGGAAACAGAGGTATGAATGGCTGAAAAATCAGTCGGAAGTGTTGTGGGAATTTACCGAAAAAGGGTTGCCCCCCGCTTTATATTATAAAGCAAACATCACCACATACATCCGAGCGAACTGATACAAACACACCCACCACGACACACAACACACACCCAAGGCAAGATACAAAGGTGCCGGGCACCGACACACCACTCGGACGACAACCAAGCAAACTAGCTACTTGGAGCCACCGAGGAGGGGTGAGACGGACAATGACGAAGCAAGGACTCCAGGACGGTGCCTCCCAGAAGGGTACGACCACAGATAGCCGCCACCGTCCGATCCGAAGATCAAGTTTTCACCCAGAGCCACACGGAGGAGTGGGAGCACGGCGACGGAGCCTTCAAGAAGGATACGACGTCCGTGGACGCCGCCGTCACCGGCCAGTTCGAGGACTGGGCAAGTGATGGACCCCGGCGATCACACCCCTCCGACACCCCCGCTCCGCCCACCACCCGCAGCCAAGCCCCCCACGAAGCCATGGCTACCCGCCCGCACCTGAGACGCAGGTTCCGCCCTCGAACTCCACGCCTCCCTCCACTAGGGCCGCCGCCCAACATCCAAGCACCCCCAAGACCATCCAAAGAGGCCAGCTTTGTACCAGAGGGACACCCCCGACCGATGTCCCGCGGCAGACGACCCGCCTTGAGCATCGCCGGAGTTGCGACAACCTGCACGTGGATGGGGAAAGGGGGAGGTGGGGGAGCGGACGCATCCGGACCGACACACCCCTATGCCAGTGACGAGTGACCCAAGCACGTCGGCGCTGCCCATCCCTCCAGCCAACCTCCCCACCGGACACACCCCTGTGCCGCCCCATCACAGCAGCCGTCACAGAACAGCGCAAAGCCACCGTCGCAGACCCGGCCATCGGCGAGGATGACCCCCAAGGACCGCCACTGACCACCAAGAAAAATCACCGGGGAGCCCATCTGCGCTGCTGCCGTCGTCCAACCGGCGGGACGCCTGGATCCCGACCAGCACGCCCACCAGCCACCGCTGCTGCGCCTCCACCACCACCAGCCGCGGCCACGGTAGGAGCGGACGCCCGCAGCCTGCGCCGCCCTCGGTCCGCGCCTCCTGGGCCCAGATCTGGCCGTCCGTCGCCGCCGGAGCCCACCGCGCACCACCGCTGCTGCCGCCCCTTCACGCCGCCGTCTGCTGCCGCCACGCCCTGAGCCAATGTCGCGACGCCGCCCGACCCTGAGGCCCGCGCCCGCTGGGCCGAGCAGGGGAAGGAAAGTGCCCCGCCGCCGCCAGCACTGGCCGGGCTTTGCCCGCCAGTGCGTCGAGGCGGCGGCGAGGGGAGGGGGGTAGGAGGAGAGGGGAGCTGGAGGCGGCGGTAGGGTCCCCCCCCCCCCGGCGCTCGCGGGAGGGAGGGGACCAACTGTGGGAACTTAGGGGAACTGGAAAGATGTAGGCACCTCATTAAATGAATAAAAATGCAGCATAGAATTTCTGAAATCAGACGCTCTTCAGAAAAATCGGACGCTCTTTAGAAAAAAATTATACTTGGTAAGCCAATCCGCAAATAAATGGAAATCATATTCAGATAATATCCAGGATTATATATAACTGTATATCTCAGACATATATAGGGAGAAGGGATTGGGGGCACAGAGATTGTCATATTCTAGTTATTTATTTAGCTGTGTTTTATTGCGTGCAGTGTAAATCAATCGATAGGACCAGTCGTAGTTTCCTTATAAAAAGCCTATCAAAGATTCATGCAAACAACTAATCTTGAAAAATTCAAACCTGAAATTAGCAAAGGGTGGAAACAATTTGGAATCCATATCAGAAAAAGGCAGAACAAACGAAAAGGAAGAACCAAATACCAGTGTCTACACTTCAACATTCTCAATTGTGGAACATGCTGTCCCGTATCAAAGTGCAGACTTATATAGTATAGTTAACTCAATGAGCCTATCCACCAGTCTAATAACGTCTCGTTCGACGTGAGGGGGACCAACCATCAAAGACATGAGAAGTATTAACAAATGTCTAGCCTTTTCAATGACAGCAAGGAACAGCCAAGTCCTGCAAACAAAACGACTAAGGACAACTAAGTAAATAAATCAATAATGGGTAGCAGCAACTAAACTAGCATTTACCATCAGTAAATACCAATATTACTCCATCAAAACCAAACATTTTGCTACCAAGATTCTTACTGTTTTATTTGTATATGTGTGGTAAGCAAACACTCCACGGTTCAAACTATTCACACTACTAGGGAAATGCTTATAGATAAACGCTTACTATAGTAGCGCGGGTTTATACCCCTCGCTACTGCTACTTACTAGCAGCGCGGGTTTTATCCCTCGCTGCTACTAAGTTGATAGTAGTAGCGCGGGTTTTTACCTCTCGCTACTACTAAGCGGTCTCTACCATACCTCCCTGAGACATGCCATAGTGGTAGCGAGGGGTATAAATCCGCACTACTACTAAGTGAATAGCTATAGCGCAGGTAAGATACACACGCTACTACTGAGCGTACCCCTCCCTTGCCGCACCACTCCCACCCCGATCCTAAAGAAAAAAAATTCCGCTCCCACCCCACCAAACTCTCTCTCTCTCCAACCTCACCCCCACCCCTCAGTTGACTCATCTCCCCATGACCTCCTTGCTGCCGCCAGCTCCCACGCCGGCCAGTTCCGGCGAGCTCCGGCCGCGCGGAATACGCCCCCAAGCACCCCAAGCTCCGCCCCTCCCTTCCCTCCTCCCAGATCCGTGCCTCAAGGCCTGCACCCTTGCCTTGAGGCGGCGAGGGGGAAGGCGGCGGCGGAGAGGCAAACCGCGAGGGGGAGCAGCACGCGACTCTGCCACCCAACGGCCGCGGCACTACTAGGAAAAGGGCTATAGATGGAATTGACACTAATAGCGCACCAGACATGTGGTGCGCCATTACTAAATACTAATGGCGCACCATGTGTTAGTGCGCCATTAGTGTGCAAATACTAATGGCGCACCACATCCACGGTGCGCCATTAGTAAACATAATTTTCTTTTTAATTTTTTCAAAACTACTAATGGCGCACCGTGGGATGATGCGCCATTACTAGTTGGTGCGCCATTAGTAATTATGTTTCAAAATGTTTTTCAATTTTTTTATTTTTTAAACTACTAATGGCGCACCGTGGGAGTGGTGCGCCATTACTAGTTGAACTAGTAATGGCGCATTATCCCACGGTGCGCCATTAGTAATTTGGCCCAAACATTCCCCAGAATGCACCCCCCCCCCCGACCGCCTTTTCAGTTTCAAAAAAAATAAAAGACACTGATAGAAATGTCAAAAAAATAAAAGAAAATAAGATTCCCATGTGATATGTGGTCTAATTGTTAGCAAAATTTACAAACATGAATTTTCGATTTTTTGCAAAATCTCTTGAGAATTTGTAAAAATGGGCATAACTTTTGCATACGAACTCGGATGAAAAAGTTTTTTATATGAAAAATCATCTACTCGAAAAGTTACATCCGAATTTAACTAGGGGAACCCCGTTAAACATTTTTAAAATCCTCAAAAACCTAACAGAAAAAAAGATATGGGGCTTTTAAGATCCGGAGAGGCAAAAAAAATTCAAACTTACTAATGGCGCACCTGCCCATGGTGCGCCATTACTATCTTCCCGCCTTCCAAATTCAAAATAAGTCAAAAAAAAATAAAAAAAGTTACTAATGGCGCACCTGCCCATGGTGCGCCATTAGTATCTTCCCGCCTTCAAAATTCAAAATAAATAAAAAAATAAAAAAAATAGTACTGGCGCACCTGCCCGTGGTGCGCCATTACTATGCCGTATATATGGCTGGGCGTGGTCCTCTCCTCCTTACCTCTTCATTCTTCTCCTCCACTCCACCTCTCCTCCACTCCATCTCCTCCTCTCCTTCACTCCATCTTCCCTTCTCTCCTCCACCATACTACCCTCCTCCTCTCCGGCGACCTCCTCCTCCCTCCTCTCCTCCCCTCCCCTCCCCTCACGGTTTCTCCTCCCTCCTCTCCGGTGAGCTCCTCCTCCCTCCTCTCCTCCCATCCCCTCATGGTTTCTCCTTCCTCCTCTCCGATGCTCCGGTGAACTCCTCTCCGGCGACCTCCTCCTCCTCTCCGGCGATGTAGGCGAGCGCCTCTCCGGTGACCTCCTCCTCCTCTCCGGCGAACTCCTCTCCGGCAAAAGAACACGGCAAAAGAACGTACAAGATCCAAAAATAGGAACAAAATTTGAAATAATATCGTGCCAAAAAACGAGCAAAAAAAAGAGCAAAGAATGGGCAAAAAAATCACGATCCAGATCCAAATTCAAAATTCAAAAATAGCAATGGCGCACGGTGGGGGTTAGACGGTGCGCCACTACTATTTTCCCGCCTTCAAAATTCAAAAATACTAATGGCGCACCAGTGGCCTATAGTAATGGCGCACCGTGGCCTATACTAATGGCGCACCGTGGCCTATACTAATGGCGCACCGTGGCCTATACTAATGGCGCACCAGTCGTGCGCCATTAGTATACCAGATACTAATGGCGCACCAGTGATGCGCCATTAGTAAAAAATACTATTGGCGTGATACTAATGGCGCACCAGTGATGCGCCATTAGTAGGCAAAACTGGTGCGCCATTAGTAGCCCTTTTCCTAGTAGTGCGGAGTTGTCGGTGCGGGTCGTCAGCCTCACCGAGAAGAGGAGCAGCATGGTGGCAAGGACGATGAGGGAGAGGGGTCGTGGTTGAGGACGAGGGGCGCATACAGGTCCCTCCCGCAGGCGCTGTCGGGGCGGAAGGCGTTTCTGATGACGAAGAAAGTGGTGAGATTAATCCTGAGCTGTTCCCTAGTAGCGGAGAGAATCCTGATCCATTTAATAAATTTAGATCTCCAATCATCTCACTATCCCTCAGTTTAATATATTCTTTTTCAATCGAGGATATGCAATTTTTCTTGAGTTGCTGAAGACATTGGGGTATGCCTCCGGTTAATTAGCCCGAGCATAAGGGAAAATGTTTAGCCTGCGAACTTAACATATGTGCAGTATGCATGTGCCCTCCATGGCAGAAACTGCCATTTTTTGTTAAACAAGAGTCCATGCTTGCTGAGTCATGGATCATTTAGAACCGTCTAGTTCAGTCCCTGCCTGTTTATGAGCTTCACATGGCCTCCCATGGTAGTTTCTGAAGGCAGGACAAACCATGTGAAAATGAGAACAGATGTACGGGCATGGTTCTGTACAGGTGTTAGGTAGTGTTTTTGCTGATTGTGTGAAATTTTGCAGGTACTGGTAGCATGCTACATTAATGCTTTGGACAAAATTACATTATTCGTCACCCCTGCTCAGCTCAGAGAGGTACCTCATCCTATCGTCCCCTGATCTCTGAATCTCAATGCTTTGGACGAAATTACATTATGAAACTTATATGCAGTAAGGCCTAGATTGGCAGTGTAATTTTTAAAATACCGCAGTATTCGAAAAATTCGGCATCATGTTTAACTAGTGTGGAGCATGCTATGCAGAGGCCTAGTTTGCCATGTTGATAATTGTGAGTTACAAACCAAGCTTTCAGTTTGAGAAAAAAGAGGTCTGGACCTCTTTGTCTAGAAGTTAGAAAAAAACATTGTATCAGGAATACAAGTGAATATGAAACTACTGTTGTTGGTTTAGCCAAACACCTCACAGTTTTCAAAACTACAGTTTTATAGAAACCATAGTATTCTGATTGAGCTAAGCTAGCAGTGTATCTTCACCTGTGGGAATCAAGGTGCATATGCTCCTTGTCTTTTTTCACATTCTAGACTAGATTGAATAACAGGAATTGCCAATCAACTGTAAAAAATAAATTTAATTACCAATCTGCACGCACAAGACATATATCTTTCTCATCATTTTAAACAGTAACCATTGATACTCCACGTATACATTTTCTAAGAATTACTTCATATATGTAGGCTGGCAGCGGTGTTCACAAATCACCGCCGAGAAAGTAAAGATCTCGAGGGGATTCCATTTGTTTGCTCTATGTATTGTCTTTCGAAGCGCGCGCAGGAAAAAACACACACAAAAATGCTAGTTCATTTTACGGCCTTTTGTAGCAAAAGAAAATGAAAAACACAAAAAATGTTTGTTTCTCTGCCTTTTGTAGTAATGGAGAATGAAAGTCACAAAAAATGTTTGAAGGAGTGGTCTCTGTGATTTGGGGGTAGTGGCCCCACTACTAGGAAAAGGCCTACTAATGGCGCACCTAATTTGGCCATTAATGGCGCATTAGTGGTGCACCATTAGTGCCACGCCATTAGTATATTTTACTAATGGCGCACCACTGGTGCGCCATTAGTATCTGGTATACTAATGGCGCACCTCAGATGCGTCATTAGTATATACAACAGTGCGCCATTAGTATGCCTCCCAGGGGGCCATGTATACCCAGGTGCTTTGACATACTAATGGCGCACAACAACAAGATGCGCCATTAGTAACTTCGGCATACTAATGGCGCACTGTTTAATGATGCGCCATTAGTATCCTTTGGCATACTAATGGCGCACTGTGATGTGATGCGCCATTAGTATGAATATTATGTTTTTTTTATTTTTTTATTTTCTGTTTTTTGCACAGGTTACAAAATGTATAATTAGACAAAATATAGACAGCACACATCAACAACAGATTCATCGAATACAATAGAAGATTAGTCTCTGAATACAATTCATCATATTAGTCTCCGAATACAATTCATCATATTAGTCTCCGAATTGAAAAGACCGAACAAAGATAGAACATTATATTACAAGTCTCGAGACCGCGAGTAGCGAGTTTGTCTTCACATTACAAGTCGATATCGATCATCTAAACTACCATCACATAGAAGAGAGCTGCGGTCATCACGATGAGCATCATCACGATGAAACTCGTCTTCATCCGGTTCCTCCAACGCTCCCTCCCCTCTCCCGCTAGATAGCAGGCGTATCTAGAATTCGGCCTCGGCCCTAGTGGCATTTCAATATTTCTACTTAACACAACAGAATTACCCCAACCATGTATGTTAAATTATGAGATGCACAATTGGAGGCAATTGGATCACCTACAGTAGCTGTCCATGAGCAAAGTTGAGGACGCACGGGGCAGGGGCAGCAGGATGCAGCTTTGGGACATGGTCGGGGAAAACAACCAGCAGCAGCAACTTGGGGACTCGGTCGGGGAACACAACCAGCAGCAACAGCAGTCTATGGAACACAACCTGAAATCACATGGGAAGTTATTTATGCTTGTAATTTTACTACAGGAGATCATACAAACCTACTTCAGTACTGATTTGTGTATATATAAGTCCCAAAGCCGGTCCAGTTTGAGAACTTAAGATCTGAATTTGAACATTCTAAATTTCACAGTTAGTTGAGGCTAACTGTTTTAGATGTAATGTAACAATTGAGACATCAATGGGGCACAACTTAGTTAGCTACTAATGTTCAGGAAACTTAAGATCTGAATTTGAACATTCTAAATTTCACAGTTAGTTGAGGCTAACTGTTTTAGATGTAATGTAACAATTGAGACATCAATGGGGCACAACTTAGTTAGCTACTAATGTTCAGGAGATTCAAAGAGTGTATGTTCTAGCTAACAAAAATATAATACCATGCTTAGGAACTCGGAGCGAGAAAAAGTATGTGTCGCTTAAGAGCTACCACAATTGATACTGGTCAAGGATAAAAACAGGTAGATATCATATAATTCTCATCAGGATCATACATTGAATTCATTAAAGTCTATAGATTCATTTCTTAGATATTGAATTGGGAAATCACAAGAAAAGTAGATTAACCAATGTGTCCAGATAACACAAGAAGGCAAGCACTAGTAAATATTGACTCTCGTGCCACTACATGTACATAACAAGTATTTGACACATTCCTGCAAGCATGCAAATATAGGCAGTATTATTTTTCTAATGAAATACATGACATATTCTCCTCGTGTATTCTCCAATCAACCACTTGACGGTGGCCAGAGCGAAACGAACAAAGGGAGAGACAAGTCGTCACCTTGCAACAAGGGGACTCATACCCAGCCAAATCGAAACAAATTGAACCCGTGGCGGCAACTTCTATATAAAACATTTGCTCAAAATGATGCTCAAGAGGAAGACACACTTTCTCAACATTGCATTCAATCATATAGACCAAATTGCAAAAATAAGAACACTGGATAATCATAGTCTAGATCACGCTGCAAAAAAACATCAAAATCATAGAACATATAGGTTGCATCATGATTCTAAGAAACAATGTGCTAGAGAAGTAGGCTTGCAATGCAAACTTTCTGCAAAGGGTTGCAAAACAAACTACCAACAGCCGCAAAAGCATGTGAACTAAATAAATCCTAATAACAAAGAGAGGGCACCAAGAAAGAAATACAATAAACGTGTGAAGTAAATCCTACTAGCAACTTCATTTTAGCACCAACAATCAGAAGAATGAGCATGTTAATTAGATTGTACACGCCTACACACACAAAATTCAAAACTATAACTAAGGCGAGAGGGGAAAGATATGGGGCGGTAAGTGTCGACGAAGGACTCGTCCATCTCCCTCCGCTCCTCCTTAGTCTTCCTCATCCATGGCTTATTCTCCTGAACCTGCATGCAGCACCGCCCCATTCCTGCAGACAACCAGACAAGATGTGCACAAACTGCACAAATCAGATGCAGAGATAATAACAAAACAAACAAGAAGAAGGCAAGGGGAGGATGGTTTCAGGCGCTAGGAGAGATGGAGAGAGGCGGCATCCACACAGTTCACTGAATATCTCAGACACTGCATCTTCAGGTCTAACAAGGCAGGGAGTGGGAGGGGGTTACCTGCAGCTGCAGGGTGGGAGTTGGGCGAGGTCCATGGTGACCTTCCTTGCTTCCTCCCTCCCTGCTCGGGTTTTTTCTTCTTCTCCTGCAGCAATGGAAATGGAGGACCATGGCATCACCAACAGTACAGAACTGAGCAACAAACAAAAGCAGAAGAAAATCAAAATCAAAACGAATCAGGCACCTTGATGATGGAGCTCCATGGATGGCTTGGAGAAGGTCGGAGCAGAGGAGGCGCGGCGAGCACGGGGTCTTCGAGCGCCCCGAGGGAGGAAGGAAGGAGGCGGTAGCGGGGCGACGCAGCCGATCTCCATCGCTTCGCGTGGGTCCTGGCCGCCGGGTCGATCTGGGACTGGGAGAGAAGGTGCACGCGACGGATGTAGGGGCTCGCCGGTGGGGAGGTCGCCGGGGTGGGGGTGCTGGGCGGCGGCGGCGCCGTGGGATGGGCATGAATCGGGAGGGGAATGGAAGAGACAGAGAGCTGCGCGGGCACGACACAGTCGAAGGGCGAGAAGAAGAAGGGGAGGGGTCGGAGGAGGTGACGGAAGCGGCGTGTCGATCTGGATCGGAGGAGGCAACCAGTCCGGCGGTGGCGACCAGTCCACGACGGCCAGTGGAGGGGTGGGCGGAGGCGAGGGGAGGGATCTGAGGTGGGGAGGGGAGAGGTGGGTGGCGGCAGCGAGGATCTGTGGTGGGGAGGGGAGGGGTGGGTGGCGGCGAGGGGAGGGATCTGGATCGGGAGCGCTAGGGTTCACTGCGCGGGGAGAGAGAGGAGTGAGAGGGTGAGGTGCGGGCCATTGGATCCAGGAGCTGCCCACTTACTAATGGCGCACCAACCCTAAATGCGCCATTAGTAATCCAGGTTACTAATGGCACACCTTCTGGTGGTGCGCCATTAGTAGTTTTGCAAAAAAAACATATTAATGGCGCACTGCTCAACAGTGCGCCATTACTAGTTTAAACTAGTAATGGCGCACGGTGGAACAATGCGCCATTAGTAGTTTTGCAAAAAAAATATAATAAAAAAACAACATTAGTGGCGCACTTTCCGACAGGTGCGCCATTACTAGTTACAACTAGTAATGGCACACTGTGTCTGGATGCGCCATTAGTATGTTTGGACAGGCGCACTAGTTCAAAAAAAAATTTGATGCTAATGGCGCACCCTGGGCCAGGTGCGCCATTAGTAGTTTCAACTCTAATGGCGTATCAGAAGGTGGTGCGCCATTAGTATATACCAATGGCGCACCGCTTGTCTGGTGCGCCATTAGTGTCAATCCCATCTATAGCCCTTTTTCTAGTAGTGCCCGGGTGTGGTCGGGCTCGAGTTCTCTGCTATGGGTTTGGAGGAGTAATGTTTCTGGTTCTACAGATATCCAACCTCTGGCGGACAGAGTGTCTGTGCGTGAGCAGTGAGACGGCGGCTAAGGCTAGCGTGGAAGAGGTACTCTTCAGTTGCTTCATTCGGTTTTACTTAGTTTTGTGTCCTTGTTGGATGTACATGTACCCCAGTTAAACATGTGTGGTGCTCGCTTTGCCCAATTTTCTGTTTAAGGATTAGCTATTGTAGGGCAGATGCTATGTAGAGAATCAATTAATTTCCTCTAGAAATGCTCGAGTGGTGATTTGGCGAAATTTGGAAATACTAGTTTGCATCATGGCATGGATACTGTTAAGGGAGATATCATCTATTTATCCGGCCAAAGCGCATATGCGAAGCCTTTGATTCGAGGTAAAAATGGTGCATCGCCTCTCCCTACAAGGTGTTAGTTTTAGCATCTAGTTCTGCATCATGGCTGTAAACTGAACTTGGTTTAGTTAAAAACTGCACTGTCCAATTTGGACAGCAAGCTTAGATCTGAAAAATGAGTTAGCTAGGCTTAGAATTTTGAGTTGGCCCCTTTACATAAGTTTTAGATAAAGTTCCAAGGTTTCTTTAGAGTATTTATTTGTGTCGTTTGGATGTACCGTTTGAGAGCAGCCATCAATTTAGTTTGCTGTCCCGAAATATATGTTCCTGGGTACAGTATTTTGATATGGGAGATTAGGCCCTGTTAGAGATGGTATTAAAATAAAGTTACAACATGAAAATTTTAGAGGCTGTTCTGTAGATACTTAAACACATATCACTTGTCAGGTTTCGTTCGTTATATTAAATACTATAAAATTATCAAAGTGGGCTGTACTATGTTGGACAGAATTTTATGTTTGGACTTGGGTGAATGTAACCAGACTTATACTCTCAGATTTTGTCATAGTTGATGGTGTGAGGACTTATAATGTGATAAAGTATATACGTTGTTGCAACACCAAAATCAGTGAAATATATTTCCTTTTTTTGCTGCCGATGACATCTCGATAAAGCAAGGATTTAGATAACATCATATGTTCAGAGTTCAGTTCTTTTCTTATCTGAAACTAACATATTTTACAATGGGCATGATGGATGTTGCAGGTTCATTGATGACAGCCAAGGGTTCATGCTCGGAAACGACTACATCTTGCTCCATGTTGTTGGCTCAGCTAGAGTCCTTAATCATGAGGAGATGGGACACGTCGATTGTTAGAGTACACTTGACAGGTGCATTTGTGAAATTCTAGCCAGAAGATTGATAGCATGCTTGCCTGCTTGTTCTTTTCAGTTCAAATAAATGTTCCTTTTCTTGTTGAATCCAATGTAGCTAGCGGAGATCAAGCGGAAAGGTTGTTGATTGTCCCAAAGTTCTTGGACCATTTAGTTTGAATAGCCAGTGAGGAATTAAGCATATATTTTCGGCATGAGCCCCTTTAAATTGCTAGATGAGAAAGAATCTTAACTTAATTAATGGGTCTTGTGAATTGGAATATACCATTTAGTTGAACTGATGCAATTTGCGTACTAACAAGTTTTCACTTTCTGGACATGGGCGCATGGGTGATCGACGCTGACTAGCGCAGCCGGTGGGCGCTGTGCTCTTCAACCACTCAGAGGCGGACTTCTCCATGAAGCTGGTGGCCATGTCGCGTAGATGATTGTCCAGGTGATTCGACGCCGGAGGTCGCCGAGGTGGTGAACCTCGACGCCACCGTCCGGGGGAGGGAGGATTCGGGTCCACCGACGTCTAAGCTCCGAGCCTTGGTAGATACATCTAGGGAAGTTGTCTGTTTAGGTTGGTGATGGAACACCAGGGAAGGTACCCACCTTTCGATGATCATTGTGTGTGTCTGAAGTTAAATGGAATCTTGAGAATGTTATGTGACGTTGGTTTGGTTTGCACTGGACGTATTGCCATCCATGAATACTACATCTAACTTTTATCTTTTTAATTCCTAAATTATTAGTAGTAGCGTGGGAAACAAATGAGCGCTACTAGTAGTTAGGTTAGTAGTAGCGTGGGAAATAAGAAATGAGCGCTACTAGTAGTTAGGTTAGTAGTAGCGTGGGATATAAATGAGCGCTACTAGTAGTTAGGTTAGTAGTAGCGCGGGTGAACCCGCGCTGCTACTAACTTTTAGCTGTAGCGCGATACTAGTAGCGCGAGTACCCGCGCTACTAGTAGCATTTTACCCGCGCTGCTAGTAGCCTTTTTCCTAGTAGGGTCAGGTGATCGCAAAATATGTACGAGTAACAAAATAATTGAGCTCGTGACCTAACATCTGCAGAACTGAAAGTCTAAGCACTTTATCAGATCTTGAGTAAGAGCAATTAGAATATATTATGATTCAAAGGCATCCACTTTATCTCAGAAAGAAAAATAAGGCAGCAAACCAAGAGAAAGAACCAAATAGTCTCTACACTATAACAAACTCAATTATGTAACAAGCTGCAGAATGATCTGCTCCTATATCAGAGTTCAGACCTGTGTTGTTAACATGTAGGTAGATGACAATATACAAATTGTTCTGATACAAATGCTTGAGTACCAAATGCAACAGTAACCTGACAAGCCATCATAGAAATGGGAAGAATTAATCGAACAATTCATTTACTAAGAATTAAACAACTAAGTTCCTGCAAAAAAATTTAAGTAACAAGTAAATCAATAATGTGTAGTACCAGCGCAATTAGAACCAATAAGATTAGTGACAGCCTATTTCAAAAACGCAAATATAACTGATATATAGTAAGACTAGTTACGATATATCTCAATGCAGAATTACCTTAAAAAGGTTTCACTAATTAAGAGGAATAATAAAGAATAGAATGAAAAACATATATAGGGCAGGCTTCAGGCCAACTAAATTTGCTAGGAGTTTCTACATGCTCAAAGTCGCAAGCTACTCCCGAGCAGTTTCCCAAACTTCTCGGAGAGGCTAATAGAAATGTTCTCCGACTAGGAACGGTGATTTCACACAAATAATACTGCTCACCCTCCAAGGCCCAAGCGCCTTACATTTCTCTTCCCAAGGTCCTGCTCAGAGTGTTTCCACCATGGCAAAGCTGAAGTTCAGGGGCATTACAGACTGAACTCAGGACAGAAAATAAGCCAGAATTACGTGGCCAGAAATAATAGGAAAAACAGTTTCTTATAGGGACAATCTGTAAGCATATTTCTGGACAAGCATATTTCTGGGGAAGCTTAAGATCAAAGTAACACAATATAGGCGGAGCAGGAGCCCAAACTAAGGAAAAATCAAGATGAAACCAACCACCAAATTGATTGGGGAAACAACAACGGAACCACCGCTGAGTGAAATATTTGTCCCCAATGTAGATGAAAGAGAATAAGAAATGCATATGGGTTGTTCAATAGTTTAATAAATATAAAAACAGAACAAGTAAACAACTCTATATGTTGTTTTTAATGATACAGCTTGTGGTTTCATGTCCGTACAACAGCAATTGAAAACATGGAAACTTTATTTAAAAGGATAAGTATAAATTCAATGTTGCTAATAAGACTGAACCAGGCGATAAACATGAGTAGACCATTTAATCCGATGGTCAATTGGATCCCAACCATCGTACAAGTATCCAAGATGGCCTTCTTCTACATTCTTGTTGCTTTCTGCAGTTCTGTCCAACAAGGTGTGTATGGGAATGAATCAGTTATGAAACGGTCGGCCCCCGATGCTAGATGACAAGTTGTTGGGTATAAATAGCCAAGATCCTGAAACTTTGAATCTTTCAAATGCTAGGCCAACCCTCTGCACATTGATACATGCAGAAAGACAACCTCTTTATACGGATGAAATCCAAGGATACCAAAGTATCCAGATCCACGTCCGTCAACCTCATCTTCCTTGTGAAGAACGTTGTCATTTTCAAAGTCCCATTCAAACTTTTCTTCCCCTAGATCTTTCTTGACGGAGTTCAACTCCAATTTCTTTTCTATTAGCCATTCCAAGTCGTCGCCGTGTTGATTACGTTCCTTGCATTCTTTGAGATACTCATTAAAATTGATATCTTGTAAGACCCATGGCCCAAGAACAGGACGAAGATCATCTTGTATAGGTGTAAGGCAATTGTTATGCTTCAAGACCCAATTTGCGTGCCCACACGATTCCTCAAGGACCCAAACCATAAGACGAGACGTTTTAAAAGTAGCAGTTGCAAGGTACACCCCTTTTTCTGATCGTCCAAGATGAAGCTTCTGGTAGTCGTCCGGTTCACGATCCATGGGTGGTTTAATTACTTGGTACTTATCATTTGACAAGCAGATCCTGCAAAACATATAGACATGGAAGAAAATTAATCAATAAGGAACTGATAAAAAAACTGATTTCTAAAGAGCAATCCGGTACCTCATTATGAAATCAGTTTTGCAGTGGACGTAAAGGTTGCCCCGGCAGTAGACGGCATGCCGTCTGTCATCAAACCAGTCAAGATGCCGCCGCATTCCAGAAACAGTGGCAGCAGCGTCCCCTTGTCGAAAAACAGACCTCTCCTTCCAACTGCCCGACTTTGAGGAGAAAACATGCAAATCAAACACTGGTGGTGGCCATTCAGAATCAGATTCAGGTTCCTCCAATATAACAGGGTCTACTTGGTCCTCATGTCCGTTGTAGCGAGGATTTAGGATCACAAACACCTCATAGTGGGGCGACACCATGGGATCAAACACGAGGTGATATTCGCATTTGAGGTCTTCATCTATCTCCTCGAACACGGACGGACGCGGTGGTAGAGAATCCCACTGCCGCGTGGCCGGGTTAACCACGTAACAATCCTCCCAATCCCAATAATCAGCAAGCAAGAGGAGGCCATTGCAGTGGTCCTTGATTTTGCGCCAATCAGGACGGCTGGGATAGGGCACGTAGTCGAACCTGCCGGAGATGGTGGGGCCGGTGGAGGGACTGGCGAAGAACTCCGACACACGTTCGCAGTAGAAATTGATGAAGACGCCGCCGACCGAGAGCGGGAGGAGGTCCGCGCGCAGTAGGCGGCTGGCGTCGATGACGGCGAGAAGGGCCTTGCAGACGCAGCGGCATGCGGCGAGGCCGCGCGGCGCGACGCGGTGGAGCACGTCGGCGAGTATTTCCTCCGGCAGCACCTGTGTCAGATCCATGTCGCTGGAAGGCGCCGCCTGTGAAGACCTGGGCAGTTTTGGAAGTGGAGAGAGAGAGAGGGTGGGGGTGCGAACTGTCAACTGTGGAGAGGCAGGCGGCTAGGGTAAATTTTGGGTGCTACGATTAGACATCAGATGCGCTGTGTGGCCTGTGTCTGTGGACTATTTGAGAGTACGCCCTTTTGTGGTGCTGGTGTTGGACTGTTGGTAAGACAACCCAGTTTGCTTCGCAACTAAGTTTACTTCACAAGTAAGTTCAACTTCACAACTAAGTTTACTTCACAACTAAGTTTTTTTTTTCGAAACGGAACTTCACAACTAAGTTTCAACTTCACAACCAAGTTTTCTTGTGACTTTATGAGGAAAGGATTTCCATGTCGGGCCACCGATCTCGTCTTTCGCCGGTCGCATGGTCACGTGCCATGTTGCCACCGTTTCCCTTTCTCCCTTTCCTTATCATCGACCGAGAAACCCGGTCCTCTCGTTCCCATCTCATTTTTCCCCTTCATCATTGTGTGGGGATCATCATGGACGCCCGTCCTAGCACGCTTCTTCTCTGCTCTCTCTTGCCACCAGAAAGGCCGACGCGCATCTGGACTACCGCAAATCGCAACGCTGCTACGGTTTCGCTTCCAACTTGTGACGAGAGTGACCATGCTGCTCCACGCGTACGCTGCCCACCGAAGGAGAGAAGAGCTGACGACGTAGGAGGAGGTAGAGGAAGATGATGCCGCGACAGGGGTGCCCCGCCTACAACCTCTTTATGACCAAAGCACATGGGCGTTGTAACAACCGCACGAGCCTCCGCGGAGAAGCTGCAACTGCCCGTCTGCGGCGCTGCGACCTACTAGCGAAAAGCTAACTTGAGAAAACATATAAGCACCCCCCATCAAATAAATGTAAAAAAAAATGTTTTAATGTTTCTTACCTGGCTCAAGTCACTCCAACTTGAGAAAGCTAACTGAAGAGATAGTCACATTCTGCTCTCCTCCCCCACTCCTGTGCTCTCTTTCTATTTAACCAGTGTCTGGCACCTGATTGAAATGGAACAAGGGACTAGGTAGTTTCTACTTTCTACACGATTTTGTTTGTTGTATATTTTCCGTGTAACTCAGGTCCTAAACAGTCTTTATATTTTGTAGTTGTCCGAGCTTTCTATATTTCTTTTGATAATTAATAAATTGGTTCAAACTGATCCAATGCCCGCCATAATTCACTGGAATAATATAATTGCAAAATCAAATATTGTTACAATATAAATCTCACTGAATATATTTCATACTTGTAATAGTAAGAAAGGGATGTAGTGTATTAGAATGAAAAGCTAGTTTGTCTATGAAGCATGATAGATATTTCCTATTCATGTGACAGACCATGAAGTATGATTTAAAACCTTATGTCTACTAACCATTTTATTTAAAGGAGAAGTTCCCTCTGTTCGGTTTTCGAGGATGAAATAACTTTTACACGAAAAACATTGTGGATGTTGTTCATGCAGCTTCAGCTAGCGAGGGCATCGGGGAACTATAGTCATGAAAGAACTTCTACGTGAAAAACATCAGGGATCAAAAAATATTTTCGGATGATGCAACATGGGTCAGATAACTTCCTAGAAAGCTTTAGCGAGTGCATTGGGGACATCTTATTCTGGCAAGTACTGCCTATTATGCATAGTTCGTTTGCCTGCAAATAGCTGAACTTAGTATTATAAAAAGCAAATAATTTGGGTAAGAAGACCCTAAAATTCTTCTGTAAGCTGGGAAAATACATACATAAACAACACTTGAAAAAGTATTCTTACAAAACTTGAAAAGTATTCTTCAGATTTAAAAAGTACAGTAAGTTTTAACTTCACCTTGATTATGTTGCATATGTCCAAGATTTATATTTTTACAAGCCAAGTTGTATTTGATTTCTGTTCCCAAAAAAATCAAGGTCATAAAAATCAGGTTAATGGGATAGTTACCAAGGAGAAGAAAAATAAAGCTCCGAAGAAAGAGTGCCATCTCCACGAGTTCATCTGAAGGGCACATGCATAATGCTGATCAAGGATACAAATCAGAAAAAGAGAGGCAGGAAACCGAAAAAAGAATCAAGTAGTCCTTACAATACAACATACTCAACTGTGTAACATGCTGCAGAATGATCAGCTCCAATATTGAAGTGCAGACCTGTATAGTTAACATCGAGCTAGGTGACAAGTTACAAACTATTCTAATACAAATGCTTGAGTACAGTACCAAATGCCGTAATTAATTGAACTATTAATTTACCAATAGTTTTACTTATAAGATTAGTTAGCACCTATTTCAAATACATAAATTTATCTGATATATAGTCACAATATATCTCAGTGCCCAAGTATATCGAAACGCCCTCCACCTAGACCTAGGAACTGTAATTTGCAAAGATTACACCGCCTAACCTCCAAAGGTCCAAGAGGCCTGAGAGCCAAACTTTCTTTTCCCACCCGTTCCACTCGGCCTCGCTACCAGCTGGTAGGATTTCCACCAGCCACAAAGTTGAAGTTCTGTGGCATTACAGATTTAACACAGTGCAGAAAAATAAGCCAAAATTCGAAAAGATGAAAAGAATCGCAAAAAAGTTTCTTAGAGCTCCCCCATCCTCACCGGAGCATGTTTCTCTAGAGGATGAAGCTCAAAAGAAGTAACACAATATCGGCATAGCACGAACCAAAAGTAAGGAAAAATCAGGATGAAACCAACTATTAAATTGATCATGAAAACAAGGATGAAACCAAGAGGGGGGGAAGATACCGCTGAGCGAAATATTTGTTCCCGATGTACATGAAACAGAAGAATGTTAGAGTTAACCACGATGTGGTATTCCAATCCGGCACGGTTTGGAAGCAGTCACTGGAAAGGTTTAGTATTAACTAGCCTATGTGCTATATATAGATATGTGCAAACCGGCCCCTGTAAATCAACTAAACCCAGATCAATACAGCTCGCATAGCTCGCGGACGGCCGGAGAGTACTCGACCAGATCGTGAGCTGCGACGAGTCAGGACCTGCGCCAACAAAGAAGACATACAAGCGTGTAGTTTGATAGTTTATTAAACAAAGAAGTGAAGGACATAACGTAACAGAACAATTAAACGGCTCTATATGCTTTTTTAGTGATACATTGTTAGGTCTCATGTTTTTAGTACCACAACCGGAAACATGGTAACTTGATTCAAATGGATAAGTATATATAATGGGAAACAATGCTAGTAAGATTGAACAAGGCCATAAACTAGGCCATTTATTTATGAAGGTTGCAACAAATCGGTTGAACGGGGTGGCTGACCATGTGGTCAAACCCACTCAAACAAACGTTTATGCAAGGACGCAACATACTAGATGGAATGGTTGTGTTGCATGAAACTGGACATGAGCTTCACCGTAAATTGACTTCGAAATGGCCTATGATAATGTTGCCATGTCATTAGTGGTGTTATACTAGATGGAGTCAACGTTCTTGCTTTTCAAAGTCAATGATGATGTTGGCAACTATTTTCAGGCTAAGAAGGGTCTTCGCCAAGAGAACCCCATATCCCCTATTTTGTTCAACATCGCAGCCGATATGTTAGCTATCCTTGTTCAGAGGGCTAAGGTGGCTGATCAAATTAGTAGTGTTATTCCTCATTTAGTAGAAGAAGGTCTGTCTATTTTACAATACGCGGATGACACTATTCTTTTTATGGATAATGATCTAGATAAAGCAAGAAACCTCAAGCTGTTTTTATGCGCATTTGAGGAGCTCTCTGGTCTCAAAATTAATTTTCATAAGAGCGAGCTTTTCTGCTTCGACGACGCTGTAGAGTCCGCAGCTGAGTATGCTGACATTTTTGGCTTCCAACATTGGCAGTTCCCGATTAGGTATCTAGTATTCCGATTCACTATCGGCGCTTAACTATCGCTGAGTGGAAACATGTGGAAGAGAGACTTGAGAAACGGCTAGCCAGTTGGAATGCCAGACTCTTGTCATATGGGGGGAGATTGATATTGATCAATTCTGTCCTCAGCAATATGGTTCTATACATGTTGTCATTCTTCCACTAACCGAAAGGGGTTCTTCAGTGTTTGGATTACTTTTGATCCAGATTTTTTTGGCAATGTGATAATGAATCTAAGAAATACCGACTGGCTAGGTGGACTATATTATGCCGACCTAAAAGTCAAGGGGGCCTTGGAATTCAAGACCTTGAGATTAAAAACATAGCTCTTCTGAGTAAATGGGTTTACAAATTAATCACTGAGAATGGAGTATGGCAGGAAATCATTCGTAACAAATACGTGGGGTCCAAAGCCATTTCTCAAGTTCATTGGAAACCCGGTGATTCACATTTTTGGTATGGTGTCATGAAGGCCAAGGAATTATTTTTTCAGTTTGGTACTTTCTTAGTTAGGGATGGTTCTCAGGTTCGATTCTGGAAAGATACCTGGCTAGGTGCGACCCCACTTATGGTGCAGCACCCTAGCTTGTACAGGGTTGTCAGACATAAACTTGTAAGGATCAAACAAGTTTTGGGACAAGAAAACCCCGATATTTCTTTTCGTAGGGACCTCTTTGGCCCTCGTCTGGCAGCATGGAATGAGTTACTCACTCGTCTGGAGGACATTCAACTGACAAGAGAACCGGACAAGTTTCGATGGAAACTGCATTAAAACGGCAGTTTCTCGGTCAAGTCCTTGTACGATGCGATGACTCATATTGATGTTCCCATTGATAACAAAAAATTGTGGAAGCTAAAAATTCCTCCAAGTGTGAAGATATTCCTCTGGTTTTTAAGCACAGGGGTCATCTTAACTAGAGATAATCTGGCACGACGTAACTTGCAAGGTAGCAAGACATGCCTCTTTTGCCAACATGACGAGTCTATTAAACACTTATTTTTTGAGTGTAAGTTTGCTCGTGCAGGCCATAGTTCAAGTAGTTTCAAATCTATACCCCCCCCCCCCACATAGTGCGTGTAACATGTTTGGCAATTGGTTGCGGGGTATTGATAAACAATTTTCTGCGCATATTCTTGTTTGGGCGGCTGCCTTATGTTGGGCATTGTGGCTTACCAGGAATGATGTGGGTTTTAATAATAAATGTGGTTCTTCTCCTGTGCAGGTTATTCATGCATGTACACGATGGCTCTGTACTTGGTCTATCCTGCAGAAGTTGGAAGACAGAGACCTTTTTATGATGGCGTCTACACGGCTGGAGAGTACAATTAGGGAGGTTTTCTCCCTTCAAGGATGGCGGTGTAATCTCCGTATAGGATCTGCCCCATCCTAGGCTGGGTTGATTTATTTTTGCTGGAAAACTATGTTTATTTTTTGGTCGTTTGGACTTGTTGGCTGTGTGCATCATGTTATGCAGAGGTCGGGCATGCTTTAGATGCGGTTGTATCACCTTGATAAATTAATTCAATGAAATGTCCTTTATAAAAAAACTCAGTTATACTCAGCATAAGAGTGGATGTTATTTCCACTGCAATCCGTAAACCTTTTCCTGGAGTAGGTTAGGCATACAAGAGTACCGCACTATAAGCAGGACAAGAATTCAGACAACAGACAAGGATGAGACTATCCACCAACTGGACCCGGAAAACAACAACAAAACTAATAGGGGGAAATGATACTGCTGAGGGAAATATTGGTTTCCGATATAGATGATACATAAGAAAGAAACGCATTGGCGTTGTTGAACAAAGCAATGAAGTATATTTGATATACTTTCCCATTTTCTGATGATACACTATTACGTCACATGTTCTTAGAACCGACATGGAAAATATGGACACTTCATTGGATAAGTATAAATCCAGTGCTAAATAAAAATGAACAAGACCTTAAACATGATTAGGCCATTTATTGTGATGTTCAATTGGGTTCCAACCAGCATACCAGTCTCTAAGATGCCCTTGTACATTCTTGTTAATTGCTTACTGGTACCCTATCAAAGAAGGTGTATATGGGAATGACACGGTTATAAAACACTCATTCTGCAATGCCAAATGACAAGTTGTTGGGTATAAGTAGCCAAGGTCCTGAACCTTCGAATCTTTCAAATGATAGGCAATTCCTCTGTACATTGATACACCCAGAAAGACAATTTCTTTATATGGATGGAATCCAAGGATATCAAAGTATCCATTGCCACGAGCATCAACCACATCTTCCTTATGAAGTATGTTGTCATTTTCAGAGTCCCATTCAAACTTTTCTTCCACTAGTTGTTCCTTGCCGGAGTTTAACTCTAATTTGTTTTCTAGGTATTCCATGTATTCTGTATCTTCGCCACCTTCAATGAGCTCCTTTCTCTCTTTGAGATACCCCTTATAGTTAATATCTTGTAAGACCCATGGGCCAAGAACAGGACGATCATAATCCAGTATGGGTGGAAGGTATGCTTCAAGACCCAATTCATTTGGCCACACGATTCGTCAAGACCCATACCATAAGAAGAGATGCTTTACAAGATGCAAGGTAGACCCCTTTTTCTGATAGTCCAAGATGGAGCTTTTGGCACTCCACTACTAGGGAAAACCCTAGTAGTGGCGTGGGTTTAATGCCCACTAGTAGCACGGGACACCGTGCTACTAGTAAGGCGCTACAGCTATTCCTTAGCAGTAGCGTGTGCGACACGCGCTACTGCTAAGACATATAGCCGCATCGTTTGTTCACTCTCGCGCTACTGCTAATATAGCTAGTAGTAGCATGTTTACTCTCCATCGCTACTAGTATTCTTTTTCTCATTTTTTTAATTTTTAGTGTATTTGTTGGCACGGATTTTGGTCAAAGGGAATATAGTGTGATTAAAACAAATGAATTATTTTAAATGGTGAAAATGATAAAATACACCATTGAGTGTAAACGACCATGGTGAATTTCCATCACTTAGTACAGAACAGCGGGCACACAAAATAAATTAATAAAAGAGTTGATATCTGGAAATTTTGCAAAGTGAATAAAGATTTCCATGAAAATTTTGTCCTGACTAAAATCACACATAACTTCCATCCATGCACACCATCACCTACGGCGGGTGTCAAATACCTACATAAAATCATAATGTTTTCGAAATATCGACCGTAGGGTAAATGCGAGGCCTATTCCATCAATAATGTGAAATATCAATGCGGTGGATAAAATAAGACATGCTTCGTTATATATATCTAAGGAAATAAGAAGAAAATGCCAGGCCATCATATAATTGTCCATGAAAGAATATTTGCATATATCTTTTTTTATGGCACGACAAAGAAATTGGAATGAATTTTCCAAAAAAACCATTTTAATTAGTCATTATCAGCTCATTTATACAAATGTCTACGTACATGCATGCATAGTGGGTGAGACTAATTTACAAGGTGGCAATGGATCAGCTAATCACCACAAGCAAAATGATGGGCTAGTGTCCAAGCCCACACGTTAATAAAAAAACTACATGGGCTAATTAGACTAGTGGCCGGTTCAAAGCTTGGTCAAAGAGCAATTAATTAAAGAAAGGAAATATAAGAAAAGAAGCATGCAGGGACTCCCACGACCCATGCACTCCCACGATTACACGAATGCATGCCACGATCAGAGAACGTGGGCGCGCGCCAGAGAGCCTTCGCTGCTCTCCCCACGCCTATAAATATAGGCGTTCCTGGGCGTACAAGGCTGGTCCCTTTTCCCCTAGATTGGACTGCTTATTCTCTCTTGTTCTGCTGCTGCTACACACGTATACTGCTACAAAAAAATTCCACACACACATACGTGAGGAGAGGGAGATTTGGAGGAGTTTAGCAAGAAGGTGAGATTCATTGTTCTCTCCTAATCCCTTTGCTTCTCTGATTGGTGATCTTCCCTATGCTTGCTCAATCTTTGCTATTGGTTTGGTCATATTGACATGAGCCAAGTAGCTTCTCCCCATATGATGATTCTTGATTTGGTCACATTGACACAGATCATGAATTCTTTTCCATGTTGCCCAAATTTTGCTCTTGGCTTGGTCATATTGACATGAGTCAAGTAGCTTTTTTCCTCATATAATGGTTCTTGATTTGGTCATATTGACACAGATCTAGGACTTTTCTTCAATTAGCATGATCCTTGCTTTTTCCTCCATATGATGGTTCTTGATTTGGTCATATTGACACAGATCTTGAATTTTTTTTCTCCAAGTGACATGATTCTTGCTCTTGGCTTGGTCATATTGACACATCCCAAGTGGCCTTCATCCTCCACAAATTTGGCATTCTACTCTTGGCATGGTCATATTGACACATGTCTAGTATTTTCACCATATTCGAGAGCTCACTCTTGGCATGGTTATGTTGACACATGTCAAGTAGTATTCTCACAAGTTTAATATCTTACTCTTGGCACAGTCATATTGACACATGTCAAGACATGTCAAGAGGTATTCTCACAAATTTGATAGTTTTTTCTTGCCATGGTCATTTTGACACATGTCAAGAAATACAAGTTGCATGATGAGTTCCTCTGGTTTGGTCATATTGACACAAATCAAGGTATTTCTTCCCTTATGTAGAGTGAAGGCTTTGTTCTCAACAAAATCACGACAAAGGTATGACTCGGGGAAAATCAACATAAAAAAATGAGGAACAAACTATATACTATAAGATGCATATAAAAAATATTGCAAAACAATAGGTGCTCGTCAAAAGACACCATACTTAGTCGCATGTTCGATGATCACATGTGTGCATGATATGCTAAAATTGAGTCATGTAGCAAAACTTAATTAACCATGTTCAAAGTTGGGTGCGTAGAAAATTGACATCCCACTTCATGGTGCATAAACAAAATGCCGCCCAAATCATAAATGCTATTATATTAACCAAATGTCTCTAAAATAGACTAAATGGGTGCACTTTATAAAAATGTGTTGGCCCTAAATAATGCTAGCCGTCATCATCGATAAATAACTAGATATTGGCCCTAAATAATGCTAGCCGTCATCATCGATAAATAACTAGATATTGGCGAATCTAGTGTAGGCGCATGCAAAGTAAAATGGACACGTCCTACCTAGCTAATTCTAGGTGAATTGGTGTACATCCACCCAACCAAAATAAATTGTATGGTCCCTTCATATGGACATACATTAAACAAAAACTAAAAGATGACCAGAGTCATAATATGAGTTTGACCTCACTCGAAATATTGTAGTGCACTTGCATATGCCACCAAAACAAATTAAATATCTTTTATCTGCTCCATATATGCTCAAAAAGGTCGCATCTAGCTTATCTTCGCATAAGATGAAAGTTAGATCATGCATCCCCCGTACGGCTTGCAAATATTAAGAAAACATAGATGTCATCTACTTATAAAACAAAGAGTACTACAATTGTTAGTACTAAAGTAGTTGCATTGCACAGAGCACGTGCATGACTGTATGTCTCATACGCATGCATCATGATGTTTGAAGACTCATTTAACAGATTGGTTAACCATTAAGATGACTTTCTCATACAAAGTAAAGAAAATAAATCAAAGTCTATATATTGGTTAATCAACAAGGAAAAGTAAGTGAAGTCATTCAAGCATGCACACACGTATTGTCAATACCAGTATGAGTCAAATGAAAGCAAATATGAATGAAAGTCATCGCATATGATAATATCAACAAAGTCCAAGGCTCCCCCGAGCATGCCGGCGTCGACGATCGCGAGGAGGAATTTCTTTTTTTTGTAGCATGTTGTAATAGGAATGTGTTGCAATCTTATGTAATAACTATGTTGGAATTCTTAATCAGGGGTTTTCTCTTCGGAGATGTAATTAACAGATCTTTTATGTAAATGTAAGAGTTTTGGAAATAATGTACCTGCAATGTTTGATCTCCTTTTTATTGTATGCATTTACGCATTTAAATATATTCATTCTGTATCAATGACGTGGACGCGTATTCTCACGCCCGCCATTTTCCCGTCATCAGTATTTATACGCCGTTATACAAATTTTGGTACAATACCAATTATGAGGTTGCTATATCAATATGTCCATAACAGTGTGTCAAATGAAGGTGGATTAGGTTCAAGTGGAGGCAACATGTGGTGCATGTCAAAAGTATACTACTAATCCAAACTTGATCTAGTTTGGACTATTTGTACTTTCGATGTGCACCGCATGTTGCCTCCACTTGAATCTAATCCGCCAACACAAGCTATTTAATCATCATCATAGTCATTACCACCAACAGTAGCAATTTAATCATCATACTCATAGTGTAGCACACATCATCATCTTCAAACTCATTCTAGCTAGCTAATCACCACCAACACTAGCTGCGGTAGCTATCTAATCACCACCAATACTAGCTAATAATAATCATCATAGTCCCAACACTAGCTATTTAATCATCATAACTCATTTCTAGCTAGCCAATCACTCCTGCTACTCTCTATCAGGTAAAATAGCATAAAACATGTGTAGCACTCCTGCTTCATCATGTTGGAGCACGCAGATGAACCTGTCTCCTAATAGTGGGATGCACTTCTGATTGCTGCCCCCTAGTACTTCTCCGCGAGCATTCACAATTTTTCTCCAGTCTTTCACTATTAAGCATTCCTCGCTTTTAGAAATCCTGAATGCACTAAAGTGCATTGTAGGATATCTTGGCCGTAAGCTAACCATTCTCATGCGACCTTTAGTCTCGATCCAATGAGGCACAACATTCATCGAGAGTCCCTATTGAAGAACATCGTATATTAACATACTTAGCAATGAAGTTTAGCTTAAAAAATAATGTATGCAAAAGATGTACCGAGGACAAATAGTAAACATTTTACCATCTTTCCTAAATAGATGTGACCGTAGTTCAACACGAACACTATTGGTCACATGTTTTGAGTACTAAGATTTTTAAGTCCAGGAAAATAATTTGTCTTGATAGTATGAAGATCCTCAAGCCATGAAACATAATGACCTATCTCCTCACAGTTTAGTTCAGCCCCGGGACAGTGGACGGTCATGTCTACCAAGCGCCGGACATGTTTGCTTGAATGGAAATAAGCTGTCCATAGAAATTAGTTGTCAACTATTTTTGAATAAACAATATCGAAGACATAAATATGGTTGAGAAACTCACATAATGGTATAACTGGAGGCGTCTGCACATCGACCCAGATGTTAATATTACCTTCAATATTATCTTCCGGACGAATATCAAAGGTGATAACCATATCAGGCTCAAATGCATAAGTTTTGCATAGTGCTTGCCAAGTTTTGCATTCAAAATAGGTGTAGGTGTCTGCGTTGTATAATTTTGCGTGGAAAGTATAACCATGCTCACTCTTCAAGTAAACTCTCTTTACCTCCATAGTAGTTTTTATAGGACTGAAACCTATCTTATCCAAGACAAAAACTCTTGTATGGCAGGGGATACACTAGTAGAATAGTAAAAATTTAAATTATAAGTTAAGTAAATGAAGCAGATGTCATTCTTAATTACGAAAAAAGACTTGTCGTTGTGACTTACTGTATCAACTTCGAAGCTCTCGTCCAGCTTGATGCTGAAGCGCCTATCATCATCTAGGAAGATTCTATCGCACAGGCCGCGCTCGTCCTTGCAGTACTCGCAAATACCAAAATCCTTTTTGTCATCAGACATTTCCTATGTTCATAGTTGAAACATTAATTGAAAATCGATCGAAGGAAACTACCAGGATACTCAACACACAAATCCGGGGCACTCGATATTTCCTACATATTTTGGCACAAGTCATGCCAAAATTCACGGAAAAATCCGGCATGACCATTGCTAAAATAGAACATATCGAGCGCCTGAAATTTGCCAGAACGGAAATGAATCAACACTCCGGCAAAACATAGGCCACTCGGAGGTGTAAGCTGCAAACATGACCGGCCACTTGGGCAAGCACATATCCTATTTGAGCAACACAAGATATACATTTCAAAATATCTTATAGGACTCATATTGACATGAGCATTCAATAAGAAAAACCAAATTGTAAAATAAATAAGTATTCAAATTAGCATGCATTCAATAAGCAAAAGTAAATCATCTCATGCGTCCGTACTTCATCGAATATTATCACTAATACATCCCGAATAGTATCATACATATAACATCACTATAGAACTAAAACCCTAGCGCACGACATGTATCGACGTGGGCGGTGGACACCCAAAGAGAAGGAACCATCACAGGATCATAGCTCCAGTGAGATCCCTGGAGAACCTGCCAGGTATTGTAGAACCTGTGCTCTAACGCAGACAAGTAGCGACGGACGTGCATGTCCTCCCCACTGACACGTGACATACCACCTCCACGCGGTCCTCAAGGCTCTGCACCGTCACTGGCCCACGCGGCCGCCACCAAAGAAGGTTCAGGTCAATGATGGGCTGGCTCCTCACCAAGTTGTGCCCCCGGTAGGTAGCACCTCCCAGTACCAGCCCGGCAGAGCCCAGTCCCGGACATGGCCCATCTGGTCAAGCAGGTGTCCTCCGCCGAGTTGACGACGAGGATGCGGGATAGGCATCGTCGACGTCGATGCGGGAAAAATTGCTTTAACTAAAAAATAACAACAAATGTGAGAAGTTCAACTAGTTTTATTAATTCAACTAGTTCTTACTAAAAATAAACTTACTATAAATAAAAATAAACTAGTACCTAATTAGTACCTAGTTCTTACTAACTAATTAGTACCTAGGAACTACTGCCCTAATTACCATCTAATTTGATGAACCTAGGGGTGGAAAGTGGTAGCGGATATTCCAATTATCCAACTTAAAAGTGAAACAAGTGGTCAATTTTACTCGTTTTATTATGCATTACAATACTGTTTATTCATCATCTAAGAAAACATCCGAGCCGCATCCGTATGCGATAACATCCGCATCCGATTCGTTTCCACCCATAGATGAACCCTAACTAATTTGATACAACTAAAATTTGAAGAACCCTAGGCAGAGGTAGGGGAGGGGAGGAGCAGGCGTGCTCACCTTGGGTGCCTGCGGCAAGGGAGGGGCAGGCGGCGTTGAGGTCGGGGTCGGGGCTTGGGCGCGCGGCGGAGGGCGGCGTCGAGGTCGGGGTCGTGGGCGGCGTCGAGGTCGGGGTGGGGGGCGGCGTCGAATCCGGGGTCGGGGCGGCGTCGAGGGTGTGCGGAGAGCGACGGGAGAGCGCGCGGCGGCCGACGGGCGACGACGGCGGCGACAGCGGAGGAGTTTGATTTGGGGGAAGTGGCTGTGGGGAAGAACGAACCGCGCGGTTAAGTCAAAAGTAGCAGTAGCACGTTTCAGGAAGTGCGCTACTGCTAAGCTAGCTACAGCGCGTTCCTCGATACGTGCTACTGCTATTCATTTCTCTTTTCCCCCGTTTTTAGTTATTTTTCCTTAGATTTTATTTTTTTTCCTTTCACCTTTTTCTATTTCTTTCATTTTCATTTACTTTTCTATTTGCTCTCCATTTAATTTTATTTCCTTTAGCAGTAGCGCCTTTCAGCGTAAACGCGCTGCTACAAAGCAAGTAGCGGTAGCGTGGTTCGACGTAGATCACTACTACTATTTGTAGATTATTGGCTAAGCCGTGGGAATTTTAGTAGTAGCGTTTTTATCTTCAGGCGCGCTACTGCTACAACTGTATCTGTAGCGCCGTTTACCTTAGCGCTCTACTGCTATTTAGCACCAGCGTGTTTTTTAACACGCATGATACGTCTCCCATGTATCTATAATTTTTGATTGCTCCATGCTATATTATATTCTGTTTTGGACATTATTGGGCTTTATTATACACTTTTATATTATTTTTGGGACTAACCTATTAACCGGAGGCCCAGCCCAGAATTGATGTTTTTGCCTATTTCAGAGTTTCGCAGAAAAAGAATATCAGACGGAGTCCAAACGGAATGAAACCTTCGGGAACGTGATTTTCGGAACGAACGTGATCCAGAGGACTTGGACCCTACGTCAAGACATCAACCAGGACGGCACGAGGTAGGGGGCGCGCCTACCCCCGGGGCGCGCCCTCCACCCTCGTGGGCCCCCTGTTGCTCCACCGACGTACTCCTTCCTCCTATATATACCTACGTACCCCCAAACTACCAGATACGGAGCCAAAAACCTAATTCCACCACTGCAACCTTCTGTACCCATGAGATCCCATCATGGGGCCTGTTCCGGAGCTCCGCCGGAGGGGGCATCGATCACGGAGGGCTTCTACATCACCTCGTGTGTTGTTTGCTTGTTTTGATGAATCTATGGCTAGTAAAATAGTTTATAAACCATACAGAAGTTGGAATACAGTAGGTTTAACACCAATATAAATAAAGAATGATTTCATTACAGTACCTTGAAGTGGTCTTTTGTTTCTTTCGCTAACGGAGCTCATGACATTTTCTGCTGAGTTTTGTGTTGTGAAGTTTTCAAGTTTTGGGTGAAAGATTTGATGGATTATGGAACAAGGAGTGGCAAGAGCCTAAGCTTGGGGATGCCCATGGCACCCCCAAGATAATCTAAGGACACCTAAAATCCAAAGCTTGGGGATGCCCCGGAAGGCATCCCCTCTTTCGTCTACTTCCATCGGTAACTTTACTTGGAGCTATATTTTTATTCACCACATGATATGTGTTTTGCTTGGAGCGTCATGTATTATTTAAGTCTTTGCTTTTTAGTTCACCACAATCATCCTTGCTATACACACCTCTTGAGAGAGACACACTTGATTCGGAAATTATTAGAATACTCTATGTGCTTCACTTATATCTTTTGAGTTATATAGTTTTTGCTCTAGTACTTCACTTATATCTTTTAGAGCACGGTAGTGGATTTGTTTTATAGAAACTATTGTTCTCTCATGCTTCACTTAGATTATTTTGAGAGTCCTACAAAACAGTATGGTAGTTTGCTTTAACAATAATAGGCATTCAAGATTAGTAAAAAAATTCTTATGAGTGTGTTGAATACTATGATAAGTTTGATGCTTGATAATTGTTTTGAGATATGAAGATGGTGATATTAGAGTCATACTAGTTGAGTAGTTTTGAATTTGAGAAATACTTGTGTTAAAGTTTTTGATTCTCTTAAGCATGCACGTATGGTGAACCGTTATGTGATGAAGTCGGAGCATGATTTATTTATTGATTGTCTTCCTTATGAGTGGCGGTCGGGGACGAGCGATGGTCTTTTCCTACCAATCTATCCCCCTACTTTGCTTCAATAACTTGTAGATTTTTGCAATAAGTATATGAGTTCTTTATGACTAATGTTGAGTCCATGGATTATACGCACTTTTTCTCCTTCCACCATTGCTAGCCTCTCTAATACCGCGCACTTTTCGCCGGTATCATACACCCACCATATACCTTCCTCAAAACAGCCACCATACCTACTTATCATGGCATTTCCATAGCCATTCCGAGATATATTGCCATGCAACTTACCATCGTTTCGTTTACTATGACACGCTCCATCATTGTCATATTGCTTCGCATGATCATGGAGTTGACATTGTATTTGTGGCAAAGCCACCGTTCATAATTCTTTCATACATGTCACTCTTGATTCATTGCATATCCCGGTACACCGCCGGAGGCATTCACGTCGAGTCATATTTTGTTCTAAGTATTGAGTTGTAAGTAAATAAAAGTGTGATGATCATCATTTTTAGAGCATTGTCCCAAGTGAGGAAAGTATGATGGAGACTATGATTCCCCCACAAGTCGGGATGAGACTCCGGACGAAATAAATAAATAAAAAGAAAAAAGAGGCCATAAAAAAAGAAAAGGCCCAAAAAAATATTTGAGAGAAAAAGAGAGAAGGTACAATGTTACTATCCTTTTACCACACTTGTGCTTCAAAGTAGCACCATTATCTTCATGATAGAGAGTCTCCTATGATATCACTTTCATATACTAGTGGGAATTTTTCATTATAGAACTTGGCTTGTATATTCCAATGATGGGCTTCCTCAAAATGCCCTAGGTCTTTGTGAGCAAGCGAGTTGGATGCACACCCACTTAGTTTCTTTTGTTGAGCTTTCATATACTTATAGCTCTAGTGCATTCGTTGCATGGCAATCCCTACTCACACACATTGATATCTATTGATGGGTGATACGTCTCCAATGTATCTATAATTTATGAAGTATTCATGCTATTATATTATCCATCTTGGATGTTTATTGGGATTTACTATGCACTTTTATATTACTTTTGGGACTAACCTATTGACCCAGAGCCCAGTGCCAGTTTCTGTTTTTTCCCTTGTTTCAGTGTTTCGCGGAAAAGGAATATCAAACGGAGTCCAAACAGAATGAAACCTTCGGAAAAGTTATTTTTGGAAGGAAAGCAATACAGGAGACTTGGAGTGCACGTCAGGAAAGAAACGAGGGAGGCACGAGGCAGGGGGCATGCCCACCCCCTGGGCACGCCCTCCACCCTCGTGGGCCCCTCGTGGCTCTCCTTACCGACTTCTTTCGCCTATATATCTCCATATACCCTAAAACCATCGAGGAACAGAGTAGATCGGGAGTTCCGCCGCCGCAAACCTCCAGAGCCATGAAAAACCAATCAGGACCCTGTTCCGGCACCCTGCTGGAGGGGGGATCCCTCACCGGTGGCCATCTTCATCATCCCGGCGCTCTCCATGACGACGAGGGAGTAGTTCACCCTCGGGGCTGAGGGTATGTACCAGTAGCTATGTGTTTGATCTCTCTCTCGTGTTCTTGAGGTGATATGATCTTGATGTATCGCGAGCTTTGCTATTATAGTTGGATCTTATGATGTTTCTCCCCCTCTACTCTCTCTTGTAATGGATTGAGTTTTCCCTTTGAGGTTATCTTAACGGATTGAGTCTTTAAGGATTTGAGAACACTTGATGTATGCCTTGCCGTGCTTATCTGTGGTGACAGTGGGATATCACGTGATCCAGTTGATGTATGTTTTGGTGATCAACTTGCGGGTTCCGCCCATGAACCTATGCATAGGGGTTGGCACGCGTTTTCGTCTTGACTCTCCGGTAGAAACTTTGGGGCACTCTTAGAAGCACTTTGTGTTGGTTGAATAGATGAATATGAGATTGTGTGATGCATATCGTATAATCATACCCACGGATACTTGAGGTGACATTGGAGTATCTAGGTGACATTAGGGTTTTGGTTGATTTGTGTATTAAGGTGTTATTCTAGTACGAACTCTATGATAGATCGAACGGAAAGAATAGCTTCATGTTATTTTACTACGGACTCTTGAATAGATCGATGCGAAAGAATAACTTTGAGGTGGTTTCGTACCCTACAATAATCACTTTGTTTGTTCTCTGTTATTAATGACTTTGGAGTGACTCTTTGTTGCATGTTGAGGGATAGTTATATGATCCAATTATGTTATTATTGTTGAGAGAACTTGCACTAGTGAAATTATGAACCCTAGGCCTTGTTTCCTAGCATTGCAATACCATTTACGCTCGCTTTTATCATTAGTTACCTTGCTGTTTTTATATTTTTAGATTACAAAAACCTGTATCTACCATCCATATTGCACTTGTATCACCATCTCTTCGCCGAACTAGTGCACCTATACAATTTACCATTGTATTGGGTGTGTTGGGGACACAAGAGATTCTTCGTTATTTGGTTGCAGGGTTGCTTGAGAGAGACCATCTTCATGCTACGCCTCCCATAGATTGATAAACCTTAGGTCATCCACTTGAGGAAAATTTGCTACTGTCCTACAAACCTCTGCACTTGGAGGCCCAACAGCGTCTACAAGAAGAAGGTTGTGTAGTAGACATCAATGGGCATCTCCATAGCCTGTTGATACGCCTAGTTAATGTGAGACTATCTTCTCCTTTTTGTCTTCTTCACAACCACCATTCTATTCAACAAATAGTGCTATGTCCATGGCTCACGCTCATGTATTGCGTGAAGATTGGAAAAAGTTTGAGAACATCAAAAGTATGAAACAATTGCTTGGCTTGTCATCGGGGTTGTGCATGATTTAAATATTTTGTGTGGTGAAGATAGAGCATAGCCAGACTATATGATTTTGTAGGGATAACTTTTTTTGGCCATGTTATTTTGAGAAGACATAATTGCTTAGTTAGTATGCTTGAAGTATTATTATTTTTCATGTCAATATTAAACTTTTGTCTTGAATCTTTCGGATCTGAATAGTCATACCACAATTATGAAGAATTACATTGAAATTATGCCAAGTAGCATTCCACATCAAAACTTCTATTTTTATCATTTACCTACTCGAGGACGAGCGGGAATTAAGCTTGGGGATGCTTGATACGTCTCCAAGGTATCTATAATTTTTTATCGCTCCATGCTATATTATATTCTGTTTTGGACATTATTGGGCTTTATTATACACTTTTATATTATTTTTGGGACTAATCTATTAACCAGAGGCCCAGCCCAGAATTGCTGTTTTTTGCCTATTTCATAGTTTCACAGAAAAAGAATATCAAACGGAGTCCAAACGGAATGAAACCTTCGGGAACGTGATTTTCGGAACGAACGTGATCCAGAGGACTTGGACCCTACGTCAAGACATCAACCAGGAGGGCACGAGGTAGGGGGCGCGCCCTCCACCCTCGTGGGCCCCCTGTTGCTCCATCGACGTACTCCTTCCTCCTATATACCTATGTACCCCCAAACTCCTTCCACCGCCGCAACCTTCTGTACCCGTGAGATCCCATCTTGGGGCCTGTTCCGGAGCTCCGCCGGAGGGGGCACTGATCACGGAGGGATTCTACATCAACACCATAGCCTCTCCGATGATGTGTGAGTAGTTTACCTCAGACCTTCGGGTCCCTAGTTATTAGCTAGATGGCTTCTTCTCTCTTTTTGGATCTCAATACAATGTTCTCCCCCTCTCTCGTGGAGGTCTATTCGATGTAATCTTCTTTTGCGGTGTGTTTGTTGAGACCGATGAATTGTGGGTTTACGGTCAAGTTTATCTATGAACAATATTTGAATCTTCTTTGAATTCTTTTATGTATGATTGGTTATCTTTCCTAGTCTCATCGAATTATCAGTTTGGTTTGGCCTACTAGATTGATCTTTCTTGAAATGGGAGAAGTGCTTAGCTTTGGGTTCAATCTTGCGGTGTCCTTTCCCAGTGACAGTAGGGGCAGCAAGGCACGTATAGTATTGTTGCCATCGAGGACAACAAGATGGGGTTTATATCATATTGCATGAGTTTATCCCTCTACATCATGTCATCTTTCTTAAAGCGTTACTCTGTTCTTATGAACTAAATACTCTAGATGCATGCTGGATAGCGGTCAATGTGTGGAGTAATAGTAGTAGATGCAGGCAGGAGTCGGTCTACTTGTCTCGGACGTGATGCCTATATACATGATCATACCTAGATATTCTCATAACTATGCTCAATTCTGTCAATTGCTCAACAGTAATTTGTTCACCCACCATAATACTTATGCTCTTGAGAGAAGCCACTAGTGAAACCTATGGCCCCGGGGTCTATTTTCCATCATATTAATCTTCCAACACTTAGTTATGTTTGTTGCCTTCTATTTTACTTTGCATCTTTATCATAAAAATACCAAAAATATTATCATATCTATCAGATCTCACTCTCGTAAGGGACCGTGTAGGGATTGACAACCCCTTATCGCGTTGGTTGCGAGGATTTATTTGTTTGTGTAGGTGCGAGGGACTCGTGCGTGGCCTCCTACTAGATTGATACCTTGGTTCTCAAAAACTAAGGGAAATACTTACGCTACTTTACTGCATCACCCTTCCCTCTTCAAGGGAAAACCAACACGGTGCTCAAGAGGTACCAAGAAGGATTTCTGGCGCCGTTGCCGGGGAGTCTATGCAAAAGTCAACATACCAAGTACCCATCACAAACCCTTATATCCCGCATTACATTATTTTCCATTTGCCTCTCGTTTTCCTCTCCCCCACTTCACCCTTGCCGTTTTATTGGCCCCCTCTTTTCTGTTCGCCTCCTTTTCGCTTGCTTTTTGTTTGCTCGTGTGTTGGATTGCTTGCTTGTAACGATGGCTCAAGATAATACCAAATTGTGTGACTTTACCAATACCAACAACAATGATTTCCTTAGCACTCCGATTGCTGCTCTTACCGATACTGAATCTTGTGAAATCAATACTGCTTTATTGAATCTTGTCATGAAAGATCAATTCGCCGGCCTTCCTAGTGAAGATGCCGCTACCCATCTAAATAGCTTCGTTGATTTGTGTGATATGCAAAAGAAGAAATATGTGGATAATGATATTGTTAAATTGAAGCTATTCCCTTTTTCGCTTAGACATCGTGGTAAAGCTTGTTTTTCCTATTTGCCTAAAAATAGTATTGATTCTTGGAATAAGTGCAAAGATGCTTTTATCTCTAAATATTTTCCTCCCGCTAAGATCACCTCTCTTAGAAACGATATTATGAATTTTAAGCAACTTGATCATGAACATGCTGCACAATCTAGGGAGAGGACGAAAGTAATGATACATAATTACCCTACGCATGGTTTGAATTTGTGGATGATTATACAAAACATTTATGCCGGATTGAATTTTGCTTCTAGAAACATTTTAGATTTGGCCACGGGAGGCACTTTTATGGAAATCACTTTAGGAGAAGCTACTAAACTCCTAGATAATATTATGTTTAATTATTCTCAATGGCACACTGAAAGATCTACTAATAAAAAAGGGCATGCGATAGAAGAAATTAATGTTTTGAGTGGAAAGATGGATGAACTTATGAAATTATTTGCTACTAAGAGTGTTTCTTCTGATCCTAATGATATGCCTTTGTCTACTTTGATTGAGAATAATAATGAATCTATGGATGTGAATTTTGTTGGTAGGAATAATTTTGGTAACAACGCGTATAAAAGAAACTTTAATCCTAGGCCGTATCCTAGTAATTCCTCTAATAATTATGGTAATTCCTACAACAATTCTTATGGAAATTTTAATAAGATGCCTTCTGAATTTCAGACTAGTGTTAAAGAATTTATGAATTCACAAAAGAATTTCAATGCTTTTCTTGAAAAAAAAATTGCTTAAAGTTGATGAATTTGCTAGGAATGTTGATAGAATTTCTCTTGATGTTGATTCTTTGAAACTTAGATCTATTCCACCTAAGCATGATATCAATGAGTCTCTCAAAGCCATGAGAATTTCCATTAATGAGTGCAAAGAAAGGACCGCTAGGATGCGTGCTTAGAAAGATTGTTTTGTGAAAGCGTGTTCTTCTAGTTTCTATGAAAATAAAGATGAAGATCTAAAGGTTATTGATGTGTCCCCTATTAAATCTTTTTTTTGCAATATGAATCTTGATAATGATGGGACTGAATATGATCCACCTTTACCTAGAAGGCGTTCCAGAAATTCAGAGTTCTTCGATCTTGATGCTAAAATTGATAAAAGTGGGATTGAAGAGATCAAAACATTAGATATTAATGAACCCACTATTTTGGATTTCAAGGAATTTAATTATGATAATTGCACTTTGATAGATTTTATTTACTTGTTGCAATCCGTGCTAAATTCTCCTCATGATTATAGTCAAAATAATGCCTTTACCAAACATATCATTGATGCTTTGATGCAATCTTATGAAGAAAAACTTGAGTTGGAAGTTTCTATCCCGAGAAAACTTTATAATGAGTGGGAACCTACTATTAAAATTAAAATTAAATATCATGAATGCTATGCTTTGTGTGATTTGCGTGCTAGTGTTTCCACGATTCCAAAGACTTTGTGCGATTTGTTAGGTTTCCGTGATTTTGATGATTGCTCTTTAAACTTGCACCTTGCGGATTCCACCATTATGAAACCTATGGGAAGAATTAATGATGTTCTTATTGTTGCAAATAGGAACTATGTGCCTGTAGATTTTATTGTTCTTGATATCGATTGCAATCCTTCATGTCCTATTATTCTTGGTAGACCTTTCCTTAGAACGATCGGTGCAATTATTGATATGAAGGAAGGAAATATTAGATTCCAAGTTGTGTTAAGGAAAGGCATGGAACACTTTCCTCGAAAGAAAATAAAATAACCTTATGAATCTATCATGAGAGCCACTTATGGATTGCCTACCAAAGATGGCAATACCTAGATCTATCCTTGCTTTTATGCCTAGCTAGGGGCGTTAAACGATAGCGCTTGTTGGGAGGCAACCCAATTTTATTTTTAGTTTTTTGCTTTTTGCTTCTGTTTAGGAATAAATCTTTGATCTAGCCTCTGGTTAGATTTGTTTTTATGTTTTAATTAGTGTTTGTGCCAAGTTTAACCTATAGGATCTTCTTGGGTGATAGTTACTTGATCTTGCTGTAAATTCCAGAAACTTTATGTTCACAAAAATAATTGTTAAAAATCACCAGAACGTGATAAAATATTGATTCCAATTGCTGCTGATCAATAAAAAATTGTCTAGGTCGTCCTATTTTGTCTGAATTTTTGGAGTTCCAGAAGTTTGCGTTAGCTACAGATTACTACAGACTGTTCTGTTTTTGACAGATTCTGTTTTTCGTGTGTTGTTTGCTTGTTTTGATGAATCTATGGATAGTAAAATAGTTTATAAACCATAGAGAAGTTGGAATACAGTAGCTTTAACACCAATATAAATAAAGAATGATTTCATTACAGTACCTTGAAGTGGTCTTTTGTTTTCTTTCGCTAACAGAGCTCACGAGGTTTTCTGCTGAGTTTTATGTTGTGAGGTTTTCATGTTTTGGGTGAAAGATTTGATGGATTAGGGAACAAGGAGTGGCAAGACCCTAAGCTTGGGGATGCCCATGGAACCCCCAAGATAATCAAAGGACACCTAAAAGCCAAAGCTTGGGGATGCCCCGGAAGGCATCCCCTCTTTCGTCTACTTTCATCGGTAACATTACTTGGAGCTATATTTTTATTCACCACATGATATGTGTTTTGCTTGGAGCTACTTGTATTATTTGAGTCTTTGTTGTTTAGTTCACCACAATCATCCTTGCTGTACACACCTTTTGAGAGAGACACACTTGATTCGGAAATTATTAGAATACTCTATGTGCTTCACTTATATCTTTTGAGTTATATAGTTTTTGCTCTAGTACTTCCCTTATATCTTTTAGAGCATGGTAGTGGATTTGTGTGATAGAAACTATTGTTCTCTCATGCTTCACTTAGATTATTTTGAGAGTCCTACAAAACAGCATGGTAGTTTGCTTTAACAATAATAGGCATTCAAGATTAGTAAAAAAAATTCTTATGAGTGTGTTCAATACTATGAGAAGTTTGATGCTTGATAATTGTTTTGAGATATGAAGATGGTGATATTAGAGTCATGCTAGTTGAGTAGTTTTGAATTTGAGAAATACTAGTGTTAAATTTTGTGATTCCCTTAAGCATGCACGTATGGTGAACCGTTACGTGATGAAGTCGGAGAATGATTTATTTATTGATTGTCTTCCTTATGAGTGGCGGTCGGGGACGAGCGATGGTCTTTTCCTACCAATCTATCCCCCTAGGAGCATGCGCGTAATACTTTTCTTTGATAACTTGTAGATTTTTGCAATAAGTATATGAGTTCTTTATGACTAATGTTGAGTCCATGGATCATACGCACTTTTTCTCCTTCCACCATTGCTAGCCTCTCTAATACCGCGCACTTTTCGCCGGTATCATACACCCACCATATACCTTCCTAAAAACAGCCACCATACCTACTTATCATGGCATTTCCATAGCCATTCCGAGATATATTGCCATGCAACTTACCATCGTTTCGTTCACTATGACACGCTCCATCATTCTCATATTGCTTCGCATGATCATGTAGTTGACATTGTATTTGTGGCAAAGCTACCGTTCATAATTTTTCATACATATCACTCTTGATTCATTGCATATCCCGGTACACCACCGGAGGCAATCTTGCGGTGTCCTTTCCAAGTGACAGTAGGGGCAGAAAGGCACGTATAGTATTGTTGCCATCGAGGACAACAAGATGGTGTTTATATCATATTGCATGAGTTTATCCCTCTACATCATGTCATCTTACTTAAAGCGTTACTCTATTCTTATGAACTTAATACTCTAGATGCATGATGGATAGCGGTCGATGTGTGGAGTAATAGTAGTAGATGCAGGCAGGAGTCGGTCTACTTGTCTCAGACGTGATGCCTATATACATGATCATACCTAGATATTCTCATAACTTTGCTCAATTCTGTCAATTGCTCAACAGTAATTTGCACCCACCATAATACTTATGCTCTTGAGAGAAGCCACTAGTGAAACCTATGGCCCCGGGGTCTATTTTCCATCATATTAATCTTCCAACACTTAGTTATTTTTGTTGCCTTCTATTTTACTTTGCATCTTTATCATAAAAATACCAAAAATATTTTCTTATCATATCTATCAGATCTCACTCTCGTAAGTGACCGTGTAGGGATTGACAACCCCTTATCGTGTTGGTTGCGAGGATTTATTTGTTTGTGTAGGTGCGAGGGACTCGTGCGTGGCCTCCTACTGGATTGATACCTTGGTTCTCAAAAACTGAGGGAAATACTTACGCTACTTTACTGCATCACCATTTCCTTTTCAAGGGAAAACCATCGCAGTGCTCAAGAGGTAGCAACGCGCTACTGCTAAAGTTCTGTGTATAAGGTTTTCTGTAGTACTACTCGCCCAGTTCACCATGTATCGGTGGTTTAATTACTTGGTACTTGTCATTTGACAAAGAGATCCTGCACAAGAAATTGTTAATAAATCATATAAGTGGTAAATATTTTAATCATTGATGAACTAATATAAAAAAATGTTGTGTAAGTGATTATAGGTACCTCATTATGAAATCAGTTTTGCAGTGCACATAAAGTGCACCCCGGCAGTACAACATAATGCTTGTCATAATACCACTCCGAATGCTGCCGCATATCAGCAATGGTGCCTGCAGCCTCCCCATCTCGAATAAAAGACCTCTCCTCCCAACGGCCCGACCTCGAGGAGAAAACGTGCAAAGCGCACACAGATGGCAGCCATTCAGATTTCTCCATAATAGGGTCTAATTCATCCAACGTTCTGTCATAACCAAAATCTCCAGGCTCCGTTTTGCGCCTAGATTTTGGGATCACAAACACCTGATAGTGCCATAGTGGGGTGATATCGTGGGATCAAACACGAGGTACTCTTGGTATCTGAAGTCGGCATGCCTAACCTTGGACTTCGACCTGGATCGGTGCGGCGGCAAAGAATCCCACTACCTCGTTGCCGGGTTAACCACATAATAATTCTCCAAATAATCTTCGAGTAAGGCAAGGCCATTGCAGTGATCCTCTACTTTACCGCGATACTGGGAGCGCCCATCACTTCGAGTAAAGCTATCCTTGTTCAGAGGGCTAAGGTGGCTGACCAAATTAGTGGTGTTATTCCCCATTTAGTAGAAGAAGGTATGTCTATTGTACAATACGCGGATGACACTATTCTTTTTATGGATAATGATCTAGATAAAGCAAGAAACCTCAAGCTGTTTTTATGCGCATTTGAGGAGCTCTCTGTTCTCAAAATTAATTTTCATAAGAGCGAGCTTTTCTGCTTCGACGACGCTGCAGAGTCCACAACTGAGTAAGCTGACATTTTTGGCTTCCAGCATTGGCAGTTCCCGATTAGGTATCTAGTATGCCGATTCACTATCGGCGCTTAACTATCGCTGAGTGGAAACATGTGGAAGAGAGACTTGAGAAACGGCTAGCCAGTTGGAATGCCAGACTCTTGTCATATGGGGGGAGATTGATATTGATCAATTCTGTCCTCAGCAATATGGTTCTATACATGTTGTCATTCTTCCACTAACCGAAAGGGGTTCTTCAGTGTTTGGATTACTTTTGATCCAGATTTTTTTGGCAATGTGATAATGAATCTAAGAAATACCGACTGGCTAGGTGGACTATATTATGCCGACCTAAAAGTCAAGGGGGCCTTGGAATTCAAGACCTTGAGATTAAAAACATAGCTCTTCTGAGTAAATGGGTTTACAAATTAATCACTGAGAATGGAGTATGGCAGGAAATCATTCGTAACAAATACGTGGGGTCCAAAGCCATTTCTCAAGTTCATTAGAAACCCGGTGATTCCCATTTTTGGTATGGTGTCATGAAGGCCAAGGAATTATTTTTTCAGCTTGGTACTTTCTTAGTTAGGGATGGTTCTCAGGTTCGATTCTGTGAAGATACCTGGCTAGGTGCGACCCCACTTATGGTGCATCACCCTAGCTTGTATAGGGTTGTCAGACATAAACTTGTAAGGATCAAACAAGTTTTGGGACAAGAAAACCCCGATATTTCTTTTTGTAGGGACCTCTTTGGCCCTCGTCTGGCAGCATGGAATGAGTTACTCACTCGTCTGAAGGACATTCAACTGACAAGAGAACCGGACAAGTTTCGATGGAAACTGCATTAAAACGGCAGTTTCTCAGTCAAGTCCTTGTACGATGCGATAACTCATATTGATATTCCCGTTGATAACAAAAAATTGTGGAAGCTAAAAATTCCTCCAAGTGTGAAGATATTCCTCTGGTTTTTAAGCAGAGGGGTCATCTTAACTAGAAATAATCTGGCACGACGTAACTTGCAAGGTAGCAAGACATGTGTCTTTTGCCAACATGACGAGTCTATGAAACACTAATTTTTTTAGTGTAAGTTTGCTCGTGCAGTATGGGCCATAGTTCAAGTAGTTTCGAATCTATACCCCCCCCCCCCCATGTAGTGTGTGTAACATGTTCAGCAATTGGTTGCGGGGTATTGATAAACAATTTTCTACACATATTCTTGTTTGGGCGGCTGCCTTATGCTGGGCATTGTGGCTTTCCAGGAATGATGTGGGTTTTAATAATAAATGTGGTTCTTCTCCTGTGCAGGTTATTCATGCATGTACGTGATGGCTCTGTACTTGGTCTATCCTGCAGAAGTCGGAAGACAGAGACCTTTTTATGATGGCGTCGACACGGCTGGAGAGTACGGCTATGGAGGTTTTCTCCCTCCATGGATGGCGGTGTAATCTCCGTATAGGATCTGCCCCATCCTAGGCTGGATTGATTTATTTTTGCTGCAAAACTATGTTTATTTTTTGGTCGTTTGGACTTGTTGGTTGTGTGCATCATGTTATGCAGAGGTCGGGCATGCTTTAGATGCGGTTGTATCACCTTGATAAATTAATTCAATGAAATGTCCTTTATAAAAAAACTCAGTTATACTCAGCATAAGAGTGGATGTTATTTCCACTGCAATCCGTAAACCTTTTCCTGGAGTAGGTTAGGCATACAAGAGTACCACAATATAAGCAGGACAAGAATTCAGACAACAGACAAGGATGAGACTAACCACCAACTGGACCCGGAAAACAACAACAAAACTAATAGGGGAAAATGATACCGCTGAGGGAAATATTGGTTTCCGATATAGATGATACATAAGAAAGAAACACATTGGCGTTGTTGAACAAAGCAATGAAGTATATTTGATATACTTTCCATTTTCTGATGATACACTGTTACGTCACATGTTCTTAGAACCGACATGGAAAATATGGACACTTCATTGGATAAGTATAAATCCAGTGCTAAATAAAAATGAACAAGGCCTTAAACATGATTGGGCCATTGTACATTCTTGTACAATTGGGTTCCAACCAGCATACCAGTTACCCGTCAAAAAAAAAAAAAAACCAGCATACCAGTCTCTAAGATGCCCTTGTACATTCTTGTTAATTGCTTACCGGTACCCTGTCAAACAAGGTGTATATGGAAATGACACGGTTATGAAACACTCGTTCTGCAATGCCAAATGACAAGTTGTTGGGTATAAGTAGCCAAGGTCCTGAACCTTCGAATATTTCAAATGATAGGCAATTCCTCTGTACATTGATACACCCAGAAAGGCAATTTCTTTATATGGATGGAATCCAAGGATATCAAAGTATCCATTGCCACGAGCATCAACCACATCTTCCTTATGAAGTATGTTGTCATTTTCGGAGTCCCATTCAAACTTTTCTTCCACTAGCTGTTCCTTGCCGGAGTTTAACTCTAATTTGTTTTCTTTTAGGTATTCCATGTATTCTGTATCTTCGCCACCTTCAATGAGATCCTTTCTCTCTTTGAGATACCCATTATAGTTAATATCTTGTAAGACCCATGGGCCAAGAACAGGGCGATCATAATCCAGTATGGGTGGAAGTCGAACCTGCCGGAGATGGTGGGGCCGGTGGAGGGACTGGCGAAGAACTCCGACACACGTTCGCAGTAGAAATTGATGAATACGCCGCCGACGGAGAGCGGGAGGAGGTCCCCGCGCAGCAGGCGGCGGGCGTCGATGACGGCGAGCAGGGCCTTGCAGGCGCAGCGGCACACGGCAAGGCCGCGCGGCGCGACGCGGCGGAGCACGTCGGCGAGTATTTCCTCCGGCAGCACCTGCGTCAGATCCATCTCGCTGCAAGGCGCCGCCTGTGAAGAGCTGGGCGGTTTTGGAAGTGGAGAGAGAGAGAGAGGGTTTGGATGCTACGCGTGAGACATCAGATGCGCTGTGTCTGTGGACTATTTGAAAGTACGCCCCTTGTGGTGTTAGTGTTGGTAAGACAACCCAGTTTGCTTCGCAACTAAGTTTACTTCACAAGTAAGTTCAACTTCACAACTAAGTTTTCTTGTGACTTTGTGAGGAAAGGATTTCCATGTCGGGCGACCGGTCTCGTGTTCGGCCGGTCGCACGGTCACGTGCCATGTTGCTGTGGACACATGCCACCGTTTCCCTTTCTCCCTTTCCTTATCGTCGACCGAGAAACCCGGTCCTCTCGTTCCCATCTCACCTTTCCCCTTCATCTTTGTGAGGATCATCACGGATGGCCGTCCTAGCACGCCTTTCCTCTGCTCTCTCTTGCCACCACAAAGGCCACCGCGCGTCTGGACTACGCTAATCGTAATGCTGCTACAGTTTTGCCTCCAACTTGTGACAGAGCGACCATGCTGCTCCACGCGCACATTGTCCACCGAAGGATAGAAGAGTTGACGACGTAGGGAGGAGGGAGAGGGAGACGATGTCGCTGCATGGGTGAAGGGGGTGCCCCGCCTCTCGCCATCGGGCACGCCAGTGGCCTCCCCCACCTCCCCACCCCCCTACAACCTCTTTTATGACCGAAGCACATGGGGGTTGTGAAAACATCACGAGCCTCGACGGAGAAGCTCCAACCGCCCGTCTGCGGAGCTGCGGCCTGCTGGAAGAAAGCTACACAACTGTGACACCAGCTATGAGATCTGACGACAGCGACCAAGGGATGCAATGGTGCTGGAACCAGCAGAGGGGCATCCTCAGACTACCTGACGAGCGGTGCTGGGATGTCGGAACTAGCAGTCGGGTGTACTACAACCAGCAGGAGCCGAAGCTTTGACCGGTGGCGCAGGATGCCGAAACCAACGGTAGGGATGCAACCAGCTAGCGGAAAGTTGAAACCGTGGCACCTACGAGATGCGTCAACGGCGACGAAGGGATGTGACAGTGCAGGAACCAACAGTAGGAATGCCGGAACCAGTAGAGGCCTTAGGGTGTTTGAACTAGTAGTCGGGTGTGCTACGGCCGGCAGGAGCCGAAGTTGTGACCCGTAGCGTGGGACGTTGGAACAAACAATGTAGGGCGTGTTGCGACCGACATGAGCGTTGACCGCGAATGTTGCAACCGACAGCGCAAAATGCTGTGGGCGATGGTGCAGGGTGCTAGAACTTGCATCGAGCGTTGCTAGAACAGGCATCGGCAACGCTTCAACATGCGGATGTTGCGACGAACACGACAGCCAATATGATACCTAATCATGCCTCTAAAACTAGCTCATTTACTGATGATGATCATGAGCATTGTTATAGTAACAAGGTTGTTATCAATAATGAGATCACATTGTTATCAGAACAATGGTGTTGAGCACTTGACTCTCAGCTTCAAGAGGATCTAGTCGAGCACATTATACAAGTCATATTACAAAGTTCAAAAGCGGCGCAACACTGGCATGAGTGCAGAAGATGAGCTCCGTAGACATGTCCTCTAGTGTTGTGAAGGTGGGGTTGGAGGTGGAGGAGGCAGCTCCTTAGTAAGAGCTAGCACTTGTGCACCCAGCGCCTGTAGTTGTTTCTATGTTTCCTCCAACATCTGCGCATGTTCCTGCTCATGTGCACTCCGTTCTGTCACAGCCCTAGAATTTGATTGCAATTAGTTTCATAAGCATCCTGCATCATATTTAAATTCAAGAAACTTGAATTGAGGAAATTTGAAAGCCTCAAAATTTTATTTTAAAAGAAGGGCAAAAACCCTTTAAATTGCATTCAGTGTTTCCAAAAAATGCCCTAAAATAGTTTTGGAAATTTTGGCAAGGGTTATATACCAAACCAAAATTTTGGAACATTTTTTTAAGGAATCATTTGGTCTCTGAATTTAAGACAATATTCTATTTGAATTTGAAAATATATTCAAATATATATGGGATATATCTTCAAATGCTCTGCGATAAATTATGTGCCTCTGGAAAAGTCCATGAAGCAACATAAAAATACCCAGAGGATGTTTTTGGCATTGTTTGAAATCTGTTGAATTCAAAACAGTGGCAAAAGATTAAATAATAAAAAAAATAGCAGAAACAAAAAGGAAACAGGAGCTCACCTGAGCAGCCCACCCACCTAGCCAGGAGAGAAGCCGGCCCAGCCCACTTACCTCCTCGCTCGTCGTCTTCCTCCTGCCAGTAGGCAGGAGCGAACACACACGCGCACCCGCGGAGCCCTCCACCTCCTGCTTCGCGCTGGAGGCCGCTCCTTCGTCCTAGTCCGCGCCCGGAGACGCCTAGCACCCCCTCGCCCACTTCCCCGCCTCTCTGGCCTCTCCCCACCGCTCTGGCTCTCTCTCCGCAGCCGCCCGAGCACACCCTCAGCGCGCAGCTCACCGCCGCCGTGCCTAGTGGCCTCCCCTCGCCTCCCCACTTGTCTGGAAGCTCCGCACTCGTCGCGTACGTCGTCTCCGTCAACGCACACGACGCCGGGAGCCCTACAGTAACGTCACCGCCGTCTTCTTCACCACCGGCCGCCGGAGATCGCCTTCACTGCCCCGTCGACCTCAGCGCGTCCCCGAGCCCGCTGAGCACCTCGTCGCACCCGCCGTGAGCTCCTGCTCCTGCTTCCCCTCTCCGTTTTTCCCCTCGAGCGCTGTAGCCGTCGCCTCACCTACAACCGAACGCCGGCGCCGCCCCGAGCTCGTCTCCGGCGAGCTCCGGCCGTCCCCGCTGCCACCACTTGCCGCGCTAGATGCGGGTGAGCTCCAGCTCCCCGTAGCTGCCCTCGGCTGCTCGTTTGGGCGCCGGGGGAGTGAACCCGAGCCCCTCCGCCGCGGCCTGTGGTTGCCAGCGTTTAGCCGTCGGTTAAACGCGTCGTTAGGCACTAATTACCCATCTTAATTACCCCCTGACCCACTTACAGACGGGCCCCACCCATCAATTAACCACAGGGTTATTCCCTGTTTAATTTAAGCTAATGGTCATGGCCCCACCGGTCTGTTTTGACCATGCCACCTCAGCGTTGACCGACCCCACTGGTCAGCCTCTGCTGCTGCCACTGTTACACTGACATGCAGGACCCACTGGTCAAGGTTGACCTGGGTCAGCGCTGCTGACCTGCTGACGCAGGCATGACACAGTGCTGATGCAGTAATTGACTTTTGGGTTTTAAATAAATCAGGAAATTTCAGAAATAGCCAAAACTTTGAAAAATCATAGAAATTAACCTATAGCTCCAAATGAAATAAATTATATATGAAAAATTATCAGAAAAATTCAAGAAATTCATCTGTACCATTTTCATGTATGTTTGAACAATGTTTGTCCTCTGTTTTGGACAAAACAAATAAAGGGCATTTAATTAATCATATATGGAATTGGAATTTGAATCATGTATTCAAACCAACTTCATTTAAATCATAGCTAGATGCATTAGCTCAAATCATAACATTATTGCCATGTCACATTCATGCATCATACTGTTGCATTGCATTGATTGTATTTCTTCTCTGTTGCCGGTATTTGTCCCCTCTCGGTATGCCTGTCCCCATGGGTTAGTGCCGCTTTGGGTTCACGACTAGCCATGTCGGCCCGGGTTCTCTGTCATATAGATGCTAGCGAAACTACCATATACGTGAGCCAAAAGGCGCAAACGGTCCTGGGGCATGGTAAGGCGACACCCGTGGGAATACCATGCGTGAGGCCGCAAAGTGATATGAGGTGTTACCAGCTAGATCGATGTGACTTGGAATCGGGGTCCTGACACGTTCTTTGTCATGTTGATCCCTTACGACTTCAGATTCCTACCTTAGCCTCCTTTCTTCCTCTAACTGGGTCTGTCATATGTCATCGCAATCTCGAATGAAGTTTGGAATGCATGAATGTAAATACATGGGAGGATGAATGAATTGGCGGAAAGTGATGTTATGTGGCTTGCCGAGTTGCTGGCGCAACATGAGGCTACGACGGTTAGTTCCTGCCCGTAATGCCTTCATGGTAGTATTAGTTTCATATTAATGTTTTGGACCTAAAATCAAGGCAGATGCATTAGTAATTTAATTAAGATAGTATGCTCATATTAGTGACAATGCAAGCTTAAGATCTGAAAGTTATATTGTCAGAAAACTTATATGCACCCCCCATGAAATAAATGTAAAAAAATGTTTTAATGTTTCTTACCTGCCTCAAGTTACTTCAACTTGAGAAAGCTAACTGAAGAGATAGTCACATTCTGCTCTACTCTTCCACTCCTGTGCTCTCTTTCTATTCAACGAGGGTCTGGCTCGAAACAAAGCACATACTTACCATAGTGAAGACATGTTTAGGCGGACCAAGCTAGCACCTACTTGAATAGGAACAGAGGACGGTCGACAATACCTCCAACCCCACCTCAGTAGAGGACATGTCTACGGAGTCCCGAAGTGTTGAAAATATGTGCATAGGTGTGTGTGTGTGTGTGGGGGGGGGGGGGGGGGGGGGGGTTAAGTTGTTACAATATAAATCGCAGTTAATATATTTCATATTTGTTCATATTTGTAACAGTAAGAAAGGGATATAGTGTAACTGAAAAGCGAGGTTGTCATGAAGCATGATAGATTTTTCCTATTCATGTGAGAGACCATGAAGCATGACTGAAATGTATCGAGAATTAAAGGATGTACTACATGAAAATAGCTATACTCTCTCCCAAGCTTAGCAAATCTGGATTCAACTACACATATGTAATCTTGACCTACTGGGATCACAATCATACAAGCAATTTAAGAAAATTATATTCAGCATACATGTCAAACCTGATCAATTTGCACCAAAAACACCAGAGCACCAAAAACTCCTATGTGTAGTTGAATCGAGAACCAGGGCGCACAACAGCGGCTGATGGAGGATGGGGAGGCGTCGTCCTGCAGGAGCTGCGGGGAAAACGAGATGAGCGGCGGCGGCGACGGCAGCCATGCGGTGGGGGAGAGAAGTGGAGAGGAAGAGGCGGCGCAGTGGAGACGACGAGGCCGAGGCGGCGGCGGCAGGAGAGGAGGCGGCGGCGGGGGTTGCGGGGAGTGACGCAGGCTAGGTCTTTTCTTCTGGCTGCTTTTCTCTCGCTGCTCGCTCGTTTTTCCTCTTTTTGTTTTCTCTCGCTGCCCACTCGCTCGCCGGCACTATTCATAGCGCTACGTGGACGCAGTGGTCCTGCCAAGCACCCCTTTCATCCTTTGTATGTTCGATGCTTCCTTGTGCCGGTTTCTTCAAAAACTGGAGATCATTTATCTGTGTCAAGGTGAACTGGAGATCATTTATCGGTGTCGTTCCAACTCGATCACGTATCGATCACATCTCCTGTCTCTGAGCTTTTGGACATATGCTTCCTTGTGCCGGTTTCTACTCAATGGCTTCCACCGGCGGGTGACTGTGCCAAGGTGAACGTAGATGCTGCAACCAGAGCAACGGCAAGGGCAGGCTCTACCGTCGCGATAAGCAGGAACAAAGAAGGCTTGTTTCTGAGGGCTTCAGCTCTAGTGGTTAAGGGCGTCAATGATCCTACTACATTGGAGGCGTTGGCAGTCCGAGAAGCGATGGCACTAGCAGATGATCTGGGCTTACACTCCATCCATGTGGCGTAGGATTGCAAGATAGTGGTTGATGATATCAAGCAGAGGAGTGGAGCAGCTTATGGAGCAATAATACATGAGATCATAGAATACTCCAGTAGTTTTACTACTTGTAATTTTTTTCATGAGTTTAGGAGCTCGAATTTCGAGGCTCACAATTTCGCGAAGCATGCTTTACAACTAGGAGTTGGTCGCCATGTCTAGTTAGGCCATCCTAGTGAACTTAATTTCGTCCCTGTAAACATTGTGACGGTTCAATAAAAGCTTTGTGAGAGTGTCTCAAAAAAAAGAACATCTCCTGTCTGATCCTCAAAAAAAAAGATCACATCTCCTGTCTCAACTCGATCATGTACTTTTTTTTTAACACAGAACTCGATCATGTACCTGTCATGCCCCAACATGGCATAATTGATGTGGCCACGATGGAATACATGGCATGCCGAGAGAGGCTCTCTCATTGACAGATGACTTGAAGGTACATGACTTCGTCGTAGCATCGGATTAGAAGCAAGTGGTGAGTGATATTTAGAATGGAAGGAATGGGTCATATAGCAGTATCATCACCAAGGTCAGAAGTACATCTATGTTTAATTGTATTTTTACCTTTGAAGGCCGAGTAAATAGTGACGCTGATAGGTTAGCCAAGTTTTCAAATTATCTTGATCAGGGACGGCATGTTTGGATGGTCCACTGATCCACATGATCCTTTTGTAATCCCACTCCATGTGGATTTTGAGTAATAAAACTTGATAATACCCTTAAGAAAATCTATCCAGTAATAGGAAAATTCTAAAAAGGAAAATCTATCCGATAGTTGAGAGCAAGATGGTTCCTTTTTTTCTTTGCGCAAAGTTTGAAGGTCATATGTCAAAAAAAAAACACCATGATAAAGACATTGTTTTTAAGAAAATAAAAACAGTTTTGCTAAAGCACATCTAGATGTGCCATAAGTATTGCACATCTAAGTCCTATGTCACTGATCTTACATACAGATTCGTGTGGGTACTTTATTTTTTTTCTTTTCCTTTTGATGCTTAATTGAGTCACTTAGATGTGCAATAACTAGAATACATCTAGATGTGCCCTGGGCATTCCCAAAAACAAATGTACATACGAGTACCCGAGGAATTCCATCGTCTTCCTCCTGCACCTGCTGATGCACCATGAGTGATGCTCGATGCCGCCTCTGGACCTCCAACTATGCAAGTCCGGGAGATTCCCGCAGTTGGGTACTGGATCCCTTCAGACCTAGGGAACATCTGACACTGAGTCGGGGTTTGGTAAACCAACAGGTCTCTCCTTTAATTGAAGTACATGCCCCTTTTTCATTGCCTAGATAGGTTACACCTTTGGAATACTCCGGACAGGGATTTCGCTCTATACCTTCCTTCCAATCTTCACTTTACACCATGCCGAAAACTATAGCCCTCCATACTAATGCTTTGAAAAATGCATGACTCATCAAGTGAAAGACGCTAATGGAATAGTAAGACATGCCGCAAGGAAAGACCATGCAGTCTAATTGACTGCAAGTTGGATAAGTTATGCCGCTCATTAGATCATTCTGTGATATTCCAGTGGTTGCCACAAAATAAAGGGGAGCACCTTTCTATCATGAAAACGTGAGTAGTGACCATACTAGCTTCATGAATCAAAGAAGATGTTGGAGTTGGACCCTCCATTACATAAGTAACAAAGCAGATTTGTATTTTACTCTCTTATTTGGTGTTGTTGGGAAATATATACATATAGGAAATCTGCAATATGACCCTCCATGTAGGTTATTCAAGAAACTTTGAATATGCTTGGCTTGTTGAATCAACATATGGATCACTTCATTGAATTTCACGGCCCAAACTCTTGTGATCAGTCCACTCAGCAGGTGAAGTGGATCCTCGGAAGGATCACCATCGGAGCCATGAACACATTGTTGAAGTAGTCAGGAAGACATCGGTGTAAGATAGAAGACGTCGGTGACCACGGTTTAGCGAACACACCGCCGCAACGGAGAAGAAAGCAACAAACAGGGTCAAAAAAACACCCCAGATCTAGCCAAACAAAGCTAGGGGCAAATACCTCACTAGCACCGCGACGAAGCCAAAACTGGTCGGGCTTTATTGGTCGGAGACATAGCCGATAACTAAACTCGTCACTTCACCACCACCCTTCACAGGACAACATCGTTAAGAAACACATGCAAGACCAATACCTAAACTCACCAATCCGACTTGCCGACATGGAAACTGGCCTCTAGCTCCTCGATGTCACTCCGAGGGACGCATCGATTCGAGAACAGTCGGTGAAACCTTATTCGCACCACCACTGCCACACCCCAACTACACCAGCGGCAAACGAGTCTCTAATCGTATTTCGTAAACACCAGACGCATAGTTCCAAGGTTCAGCCGCCCTCCTGCCGCTAAAGTGGCCCATCTAGGGAAGGGGGCCCACAACGGCACCGGAGGGGAAACCATTGGTTGCTTCCTTTATCTCATCTCTAGATCTAATTGGCTATTCCCTAATTTCTTATTATCTATGCTTAAGAGAGGTTATTCACCCTTTTGTACTTACTGCTTACTTTGAACCATTATATCCTCATCGAAACAAGATGATCATCCACGAGGACTGACTTTTGGCCTGCTTCCATTTTATCACCCAACCGTTGCTTCACAAGTTTAAATACGTATTGCTCATAACAACTAAGTTTGCAGAGTACTTCTCCACATTTTCTACGAAGAATAGTCAAATCTCGGGGAAACAAATCCCCACCATGACAATTGTGTCATTCAAAAAGCTATGAAGGACAACAAATTTCCAGATTGAAGAAATGACAAACATGCAATGATTGTTGTTTGAGCACATGTTGCAAGCAAAATGATGACTTCTACACATTTTCTATGAAGAATGGTCAAATCTCAAGAAAACAGATCCACACCATGACAATTGTGTCATTCAAAAAGCTATGAAAGACAACAAATTTCCAGATTGAAGAAGTGACAAACATGCATTGATTGTTGTTTGAGCACAGTTTGCGATCAAAATGGTGACTCTGATACCATTCATAAACCAAGGAATAGTTTTTGTTGCTATTGCGGCATTATAGTGCTTCGAGATTACAATCTCACCGAATATGACCAAACTGGAAAACTTTCCAGCATAATCCACTTCCACTCTACAAGCTTCAGCAGTATTCATGATTCATTAACAGTTCGTCCCAAAAGGTTCAATACTTTTAATTAACTGTATCCTTGAGCCTAGGAGAAACAGACAATCTGCAACAGATGCAACTCATCATCATCATCGACTCAAAATCTCATTTTAGAATGAGCTGACAAGTGCTGGATCGACATATTGGCTGCTGCCACTGGATCGTTCATAGTTTCCCTTGTGGTCCGATGATGTAAATTAATATCAACTTGCATCATATTAGAAAAAACGAATAACTCCTCAGAGTATCAACTTGCATCATATTAGAAAAAGCGAATAGCTCAGAGAAACAAAAAACGACTAGCATACCACCAAATACAGAAGCAGTTGGGGACAACATCAAGAAAAACACACCATGTATTCCCAGTGCAAGAAAGTATATTCCCTCGTTTTTTGTGCCTATTTAAAGCTACACCCCGGACATATGCAGACCAATGAAGCAGCTTTTGGCTTTTGCTCAAAGATTAATCACAAGTACTGTGAGAGCAGATGCCAATAAAAGAAAGCCCATAGTATCACTAGATTTCTACACCATCATTCAGGATTTTTCTTGCGAGGTAGGCTACAGGAAGTGATATTTCTACACTTAGTTTTGTTCACTGCGATAAAGAATATCACAGTGCCTAGGCCTACACATCAATGTCAGCAAAGGTGTGTCGTCAGATGATAACAAGTTGCCACTTCCAATCTCCTGTGGTTCAGGGGTTGTGATGGATGACCAGTAGCTTTCAACCAAATGAAGAGGGCCCTTCCCCGATACTGATCGGGGGAATAAATCAAGGCGCTTCACTTGAATTCCACGATTCAAACCATCGTCCACAGTTTCGACACGCAACGGAATGCCAAGTGCATATGTTAGAGCCCTCATTGGTAGCACCTCGGCTTCAACATCCAGAGGACGCAGCTCCTTGCAGCAATACTGTTACCAAAACCAATAATATGCAACAGTGAGCGTAATCTGTATTGGTTGACTTATTTCGTCATGATTATCTCATTTCAGTTCAAAGTAAAATTGTCCAGAGTGGCACAATTTTAACACTGAGGTTTACACGTTTATGCACAGAAAATACTCAACGTTGATATTGAATTAAAATATTACAACATAAAGGACAGATAATCTATTAGTTGAGTCAAGAATATATAGTGTAGGAAACTCTAACCGTAAGGGCATCCATTTCTTTTGGGAGAAGTGATTTGTAATCGTCTTCTCGTGATCGGATCTCAGTCTCTGCCAGCAATCTTAGCAAAGAAATAACTAACAAAAAAATGTGTTATACAGAGAACAAGTAGACAAAGAACATATCTCAGCAAGTATGTATACTCACTCCTGAGTGGCACGAACTCTTGTATACTTCTATTGTACAGCTCATTAGAACTCAGACTACAAAATATAAAAGCACTTGTGTTAAAACTAAATGTAACAACAAAGAAACAACAGGATTTTGAAATTTATTGCCATGTCTTTCAAGGAATATCACTACAGAAGATTGAGTTAAGAACTCATACCCATTTGCAACTGAGTTGACCAAATGACTGAACTCCTGAAAGAACATGAAGACAGTTTGTTAGGCATATAATTTAAGCTATATCATGAAATGAAAATCTATAATTTAGCAAAATGCTGTTGTAACTGCTCATAATCCGGCACTATTTTTGTAGTCAGTACTATTTGTAGTGGATGTTATTTCAGGACTTGGTACTTAAGCTGCGAGACAGTGGAGGCTTTAGTCAAATGAACCAATTTACTGTACCCATAATGAACCAATTTACTCCAACATTTATCAAGGCAAAAAAAAACGTTCCAGAAAGTGGAGGCTTTAGTCAAATGGAAAATGATGATATATCACACATGTACTATTTTGATCTCTGAAGTCTGTTTTGTCTACATACTCTATGCTTCAAATAGCCGGCTAATTCTTTACAAACATGAAACCCTATGGTATTGACTAAATTATGTGATCACAGCTATGGCAGCTATTCTAGTAGCAGCAATAACTCCGTTATACATGTGCCAAAAACCATCGAACTCATAAGTATTGTTTCCTCTATACTCTTCTTACATATTACATATGCTATCCAATAGATTGGTTCAGGCAAGGCTCACTGTAGTTCAATCAAATAATAAATATGTGCTGAAAACATTGTGGTGGTGTTGTTCTTTATCAAAGATATTTTCTGGTGATGCAGCATGGGGTAAGATAACTGCAAGTTAATTTGGCAAGTATTTTTTCATGCAGAGTTCGTTTGTCTGTAAATGTCTGAAGTATTACAAAAAAATAGGGGTTACAGATCATAAAGGAAGTAAGATAATGTAAGCTGGGAGAATACGTACAGAAACAACACTTGAAAAGTATTCTTCAGGATTTAAGAAGTATGCTTTATCCCATTTCAGACGACAGAAATTCTCTCTGGACATAGCCACATGTTCTATTAGACGAGTAACTTCAGCTTGACTATCTTGCATTAATCCAAGGTTTTCCTGTTTAAAAGCCTCCAGGTATTAAACTTCTGTGCAAAATAAAACAGCGACATCATCAAAAACAAGTAAATGAGATAGTTACCAAGTAGGAGAATAAGAATGCCCTGTAGAAACAGTTGCCATCTCCACGAGTTCTTCTGAAGTGCGCATAATGCTGACAGAGAATCTATAAAAGGAAGTTAGATGTGCACAATAAACTAAATAATGTTTCTAGCCTTCTACCATGAAATTAGTTGCCTGCAAACAAACCTTGATCTTTTCCTTGAAGAAATTCTTTGAATGTTTCTCAACCAAACGCGAGAGTCGTTTCTACCATAGCAAAAACCAGTATCACAAAAATGGCGTAAATGATTTGTGTGATTTTAAATTTAAAATGGATTCAAATAAGTAATGCTGAAGCATGAGGCATAGAACCGGTAAGCCTAACAGAATATTTTATAGTTTTCAGAAACGAATCAGCCACTAAATTGGGTGGAAAAATGATTTGAGGACTTCATGGGAAAAAGCTATGTTTCAACATTCAAGGGTCATCGATCATAACGTGCAAACAGACTAGATAGATGAAATATGCCTGCAGTAAGAACTTATAAGAAGTTAAGAACTTCTGTACCCAAACTCTCATTGTTCGCAAGACACATTACGACCTTATCTACATCTGAATGCGAAGAGAAAGTTCCAGTTTCCATTCTAATTGCACAGTATAACGACTAATGTCTAACAAAATGATTTTTCCAGAAGAAGAAGAAACGAATATCAAAGAATTTCAGAAAGTATCCAATGTCTTCCCCAGATGGTATAGCAGGATAAAATGACACATTTTATTGCCGCAAAAAAAGTGACAATTTTAGGATAGTAATATTTGTCTTAGACAAGAAACAGAGACTGTGATACTGAAAAAGCTCACTAGAAATGTTATAGATTTAATTGTTGAATATCTAGTTATCTACTGAAGTGTATCGCTAGGAGGTTCAGGAGGTCAGATGGTATGAACATCAGCACAATAAAAGAATGCACTGCATTGGGGTGAACATGCAATCTATGACTGATGAGCTTGAAAAACAGAGGAGAAACGATATTCACACCTGGCGTCCTAATGCAGCTTTACGAGTATCCGGACACTTGAAAACATCACTGAGAACATGGTGCCCCCTTGGTGGTCGGAGGTATGTTCGCTTCCCATCCAGAAGTTGCTTCCAGTTTTTGCGCTGTGAAAAAATATTCATTTTGGTTGAGCGGCACTGAATCATGCCGAAGAATATCATGTAGGAGGTTTTTGCTTTGACCGCTCATGAACAACAAAGTGTAGATTTTCTCATCATCTGGTACTTCATCCTAAATAATTGCTGATCCATTATTCTAGCACAAATAAGGCCGATAGTATGCTATGATATTACACAAAACAAGAGTGGTTACTGATTCGGACTCCAGTGAATACAATCAACAAGTACAAAAGGAATCGCACACTGTTATGACTGACGAGACATCCTTCTCTAGGTTCAGATTCAGAACAATTGGACAAACAACTCAAGTGTAACACAAATTTGGGTAGTGAAGTCATGGAATTGAACTAAGAACTAGCAGCAAGGGAACACAAATTTTCACCTCATCATCTGCCACCTCCTGCGAATTCTCATCGTCCGGTCCTTCATCCTAGAAAATGGCAGAGCATTACTTCACTTGTAAAATGTTCTTTTCAGCACAAATGGGGTGAACAGGGAAACAGGAAAAATGTTCAGCCAAAACCAGAACATGCCGTCCGGACTACAGAGAAAAATCCTTAGGTTCTCTTGCTATAAATATCCTTAGGTTGCCAAGTCAACCAATTATAGCAAGAAGAACTAGCAGCAAGTGAACACAAATTTTCACCTCATCATCCGCCACCTCCTGCCAATCCTCATCGTCCGCTCCTTCATCCTACAAAATGGCAGAGCATTGCTTCACTTGTAAAATGTTCTTTCCAGCACAAATGGGGTGAACAGGGAAACAAGAGAAATGTTCAGCCAAAACCAGAACTACAGAGGGAAATCCTTAGGTTGTCTTGCCATGTCAAGCGACTATACCAAGAAGAACTGGCAGGACACAATTTTGGGTAAATTAGAAAATCCGACCATTTTTCCCTCGGCAACGGCAAGAAATTCAGAAACTACACAAGGCAGGAAGAAAGAACTTGCAGAAGGGTCCGCGAGTATGCAGCAATCCATCCAAGAATTCAAAGAACCGCGCCAGAACTACATGAGGCACAAGAACTAGCACAACACTGACTAGCAGAAGGGCCCGCGAGTACCAAACCTATCCATCCAAGAATTAAACTAATTATTATAGGAACCTACGACCGCGGCCGATGCTACAGCCAAGAAAGCATCCCCACGAACTGGGCACCACGCCCGATCCGACATGCGACAGCCAAGAGCACATGTCCACCGCGAACTGTGTACAAGAAAGACGCGGAAACATAAAGAACATCCAGAAGCACCGAATTTCACCAGACAAATGAGATCTCGGCGAAAAGGTCGCTGGAACTCACCGTGTCCTTGCCGGCGGGTCGCGGAGGGGGTCGTGGCGCCTGAAGCGGGGCCGGCGAGGTGGGCGACGCGGCCGGTGGTGCGAGCGGAACCCGTGGTGGCGTCGTCGGTGCAGCCTCGGCGGCGGCGGCGGCGGCGCCGCCGTATCGGCTGCTTCCCGTGGCGCGCAGTAGGTTCTTGAATTTTATCTTGAACCCCATTTCTTCCCCTCCGAACTGCCTTTTCTGCCCCTCCGACCTTGGATTTTCTCGCTTCTCCCCTCGTCTCGTGTGGAATTTGTGTACCGCTCCTCTCCAGGGACCCAACTGCTGCATATTTATTTATACTGCTGTGTTGTCCCGAGGGTATGCTGTGGGAAGTCACGGAAAGCTGGAGACATTTTTACCCTGGAAGGACACAATATTTGTTCAAACTTGTGCAGTACAAAATTTCCCATGTGACAAACTTACGCGGTGAAAATATGTTTTTTCTATCCAATGGAAACCAAAAACATTTTGCACAGCGAAATTTTGTTGGGCAAAATGCCACAATCAGGCTACAAATGTTCCCTTTTTGATTAATCCATGTATTTGTCCCAGCAGAACTTGCCATGTTCCCGAAATGTAAAATGTGTCGGACATAAATTTACTCAGTCCTATGAATCTCAAGGTTGGATGCGGATTTACTTACCAACTACACATATTTGCACCGGCATTCTATTTATTTCGTTAAATCCACGAGAAAGGGGTGCTTGCAATAGATGCGACATGTCGTCGTCGTCGTCGTCGTCATCGTCGATTCAAAAATTCATTTTAGATTATAATGTTTAGCAAGAACTGCAAAGCTTTCATTGCATTTTTCATAGTTTTCATGATGCCCTATTACTTATTGCAGCTCACAAAGAATTGCGCATAGTTGCATCATTACTTCTGGTTACTGCCTTACTGGTGCGATAGCATGCCTTCTCAAGGTGGGGTTCCAGGTCGATGCTTGATACATAATGTTACCATTAAGGTGTCGATGAAAAGACATATGAGAACATGAAGCAGTTGGATAATCAAGAGGAAGAAAAGGGAAGGAACATGAGATGGAGTAGGGAAGTATAGATAGACCGTGCTTGGGGTACATAGCCACTCCGTATGCCCGACAAGCCAGTCTAACACATCACCTCATGCTAGTAGCCTATCTGGCAGCCAAGACCAGCCACTCACATTACTACATACTAGGGGAAAGGGCGGGTTCCTGACCAATATTACCACAAAACAATCGTAATGTATTAATTTTACAGTCAACGGCGAACTAATAGAGGAGTTTAGCAGGATGAACGGGCCGCTGCTTGAGCTGCCTATTTGTTCCGTCATACTATATGAGTCCAATATGTATGTGATGTGGTGACACGTAGTGCGGGGCCCTCCGGGTGCCTATGATGACGAGAGATGACGATGTCCATGTCAAGATGCACAACCCACCTAGTGCAAAGTCCCAGTCACGCTCCTCCAGAGCACTTTGTTCCTCGTAGCACACACCCAAAGAGTTCTTGGTTCTTGCTTCTCCGGCCACTCACCTTCTCCTCTCTAGTATAGCTCCAACCACACCGAGGACCATGGGTTCTTCCGAGAGCCTACCTCAAGGAGATGTTGTCATCATTGTAGTCATCTGCCCTGATCACGACGGCGATCGGCCTTGGCTGCTGGGCATATTGCCGCCATCTCGTAGCGGCAGCCCCTCGCCGCCACCTTCACCCGAAGTGCCCTGCCAGGGCCGACCTAGCATTATGGAGATCCTAGTGCGATTGAGGCACAATGAATATTAACATATTAACATATATACTTTCAACAATATATATCGTACATCATGAAAAAATAAAGGCATTAAGATAAAAACATAATTTTAGTTGGAAAATAAAGTCTCGATACATCATCTATATGTGATTATATGATGCAAATAATATGATTATAATGTACTCAACTACAACTAACTAGTGAATACATACAACATGGTGAAGTGCGCCAAGGAGGGGGGCATATGCCCCCCTGCACATGTTGTTTTTCTGTTCTGCAAATCGATTTCCTTTTTGTAATTTATTTAAGTACTCGGGCGGCGTCAAGATCCAGGAAGATGACCCCCTAAGCCTAAGGTAATTATTTTCAATTTGGACATATCTTTTCAATTTGGCAAGGTCTCACTTTGATGGGCGTATCTTTTCAATTTGGTATGAGCCCATCATAACAGTTCAAAAATTTCAAAAAAAATGAGATTACATTTATTGCATGCCTACTCATTTGAGCTTACTGAATGTGATATGTTACATAACCGGGCATTACAAAGAGAGCATGAATCTTGGAGCCCTAAAGGAAACAGTGGGTACTGAAGTAGATGCTCTCAATACTAAAAAAAGGTAACACTTGTTGCTTTATATTCTTCTTTAACTTTCAGCAAAATTATTGAAAATGCATCTGAACTCTATAAGCAGCAACATGGGTGCTGACACTGCATATGAAGAATATGTTGGGGAACGTTGCAGAAAACAAAAAAATTTCTCTACGTTTCACCAAGATCTATCTATGGAGTCATCTAGCAACGAGAGGGGAGTGCATCTACATACCCTTGTAGATCGCGAGCGGAAGCGTTCAAGAGAACGGGGATGAAGGAGTCGTACTCGTCGTGATCCAAATCACCGGAGATCCTAGCGCCGAACGGACGGCACCTCCGTGTTCAACACATGTACGGTCAGCGTGATGTCTCCTCCTTCTTGATCCAGCAAAGGGGAAGGAGAGGTTGATGAAGGTCCAGCAGCACGACGGCGTGGTGGTGGATGCAGCAGTCACCGCAGCAGGGCTTCGTCGAGCTTCTGCGAGAGGGGAAGGTGTAGCAGGGGAGAGGGAGGCGCCAAGGCTTCAGGGTGCGGCTGCCCCTCCCTCCCCCCCCCCCTTTATATAGTCCCCCTGGGGGGCGCCGGCCCTGGAGATTGAATCTCCCAAGGGGGACGGCGGCCAGGGGGGTGGAGTACCCCCCAAGGCAAGTGGGGCGCCCCCCCACCCTAGGGTTTCCAACCCTAGGCGCAGGGGGTGGGCCAAGGGGGGCGCACCAGCCCACTATGGGCTGGTTCCCCTCCCCACTTCAGCCCATGGGGCCCTCCGGGATGGGTGGCCCCACCTGGTGGACCCCCGGGACCCATCCGGTGGTCCCGGTACAATACCGGTGACCCCCGAATCCTTCCCGATGGCCGAAACTGCACTTCCTATATATAATTCTTCACCTCCGGACCATTCCGGAACTCCTCGTGACATCCGAGATCTCATCCGGGACTCCGAACAACTTTTGGATCACTGCATACTCATATCTCTACAACCCTAGCGTCACCGAACCTTAAGTGTGTAGACCCTACGGGTTCGGGAGACATGCAGACATGACCGAGACGTCTCTCCGGCCAATAACCAACAGCAGGATCTGGATACCCATGTTGGCTCCCACATACTCCTCGATGATCTCATCGGATGAACCACGATGTCGAGGATTCAATCAATCCGTATACAATTCCCTTTGTCAATCGGTACGTTACTTGCCCGAGACTCGATCGTCGGTATCCCAATACCTCGTTCAGTCTCGTTACCGGCAAGTCACTTTACTCGTACCGTAATGCATGATCCCGTGATCAACCACTTGATCACTTTGAGCTCATTGTGATGATGCATTACCGAGTGGGACCAGAGATACCTCTCCATCATACGGAGTGACAAATCCCAGTATCGATTCGTGCCAACCCAACAGACACTTTCGAAGATACCTGTAATGTCCCTTTATAGTCACCCAGTTACGTTGTGACGTTTGGTACACCCAAAGCACTCCTACGGTATCCGGGAGTTACACGATCTCATGGTCTAAGGAAAAGATACTTGACATTGGAAAAACTCTAGCAAACGAACTATACGATCTTGTGCTATGTTTAGGATTGGGTCTTGTCCATCACATCATTCTCCTAATGATGTGATCTCGTTATCAATGACATCCAATGTCCATAGTCAGGAAACCATGACTATCTGTTGATCAACGAGCTAGTCAACTAGAGGCTTACTAGGGACATGTTGGTGTCTATGTATTCACACGTGTATTACGATTTCCGGATAACACAATTATAGCATGAATAAAAGACAATCATCATGAACAAGGAAATATAATAATAATCCTTTTATTATTGCCTCTAGGGCATATTTCCAACAGTCTCCCACTTGCACTAGAGTCAATAATCTAGTTACATTGTGATGAATCAAACACCCATAGAGTTCTGGTGTTGATCATGTTTTGCCCTAGGGAGAGGTTTAGTCAACGGATCCGCGACATTCAGATCCGTATGTACTTTACAAATATCTATGTCTCCATCTTGAACATTTTCACGAATGGAGTTGAAGCGACGCTTGATGTGCCTGGTCTTCTTGTGAAACCTGGGCTCCTTGGCAAGTGCAATAGCTCCAGTGTTGTCACAGAAGAGTTTGATCGGCCCCGACGCATTGGGTATGACTCCTAGGTCGGTGATGAACTCCTTCACCCAAATTGCTTCATGTGCTGCCTCCGAGGCTGCCATGTAGTCCGCTTCACATGTAGATCCCGCCACGACGCTCTGCTTGCAGCTGCACCAGCTTACTGCTCCACCATTCAACATATACACGTATCCGGTTTGTGACTTAGAGTCATCCAGATCTGTGTCGAAGCTAGCGTCGACGTAACCCTTTACGACGAGCTCTTCGTCACCTCCATAAACGAGAAACATGTCCTTAGTCCTTTTCAGGTACTTCAGGATATTCTTGACCGCTGTCCAGTGTTCCTTACCAGGATTACTTTGGTACCTTCCTACCAAACTTACGGCAAGGTTTACATCAGGTCTGGTACACAGCATGGCATACATAATAGACCCTATGGCTGAGGCATAGGGGATGACACTCATCTCTTCTATATCTTCTGCCGTGGTCGGACATTGAGCTGAGCTCAATTTCACACCTTGCAACATAGGCAAGAACCCCTTCTTAGACTGATCCATATTGAACTTCTTCGATATGTTATCAAGGTATGTGCTTTGTGAAAGACCTATGAGGCGTCTTGATCTATCTCTATAGATCTTGATGCCTAATATATAAGCAGCTTCTCCAAGGTCCTTCATTGAAAAACTCTTATTCAAGTAGGCCTTAATGCTGTCCAAAAGTTCTGTATCATTTCCCATCAAAAGTATGTCATCCACATATAATGTGAGAAATTCTACAGAGCTCCCACTCACTTTCTTGTAAACGCAGGCTTCTCCATAAGTCTGCATAAACCCGAACGCTTTGATCATCTCATCAAAGCGAATGTTCCAACTCCGAGATGCTTGCACCAGCCCATAAATCGAGTGTTGGAGCTTCCACACCTTGTCAGCATTCTTAGGATCGACAAAACCTTCCGGCTGCATCATATACAATTCTTCCTTAAGGAAACCATTAAGGAATGCCGTTTTGACGTCCATTTGCCATATCTCATAATCATAGAATGCGGCAATTGCTAACATGATTCGGACGGACTTCAGCTTCGCTACAGGTGAGAAAGTCCCATCGTAGTCAACCCCTTGAACTTGTCGATAACCCTTAGCGACAAGCTGAGCTTTATAGATGGTCACATTACCATCTGCGCCTGTCTTCTTCTTAAAGATCCATTTATTTTCTATGGCTCGCCGACCGTCGGGCAAGTCAGTCAAAGTCCATACTTCATTTTCATACATGGATCCTATCTCGGATTTCATGGCTTCTAGCCATTTGTCGGAATCCGTGCCCGCCATCGCTTCTTCATAGTTCGAAGGTTCACCATTGTCTAACAACATGATTTCCAAGACAGGGTTGCCGTACCACTCTGGTGCGGAACGTGTCCTTGTGGACCTACGAAGTTCAGTAGCAACTTGATCTGAAGTTTCATGATCATCATCATTAACTTCCTCTCTAGTCAGTGCAGGCACCTCAAGAACATTTTCTTGAGTTGCACCACTTTCCGGTTCAAGAGGTAATACTTCATAAAGTTCTACTTTCCTCCCACTTACTTCTTTCGAGAGAAACTCTTTCTCTAGAAAGGATCCATTCTTGGCAACAAAGATCTTGCCTTCGGATCTGAGGTAGAAGGTATACCCAATAGTTTCTTTAGGGTATCCTATGAAGACGCATTTTTCCGACTTGGTTTGAGCTTTTCAGGTTGAAGTTTCTTGACATAAGCATCGCATCCCCAAACTTTTAGAAACGACAGCTTAGGTTTCTTCCCAGACCATAATTCATACAGTGTCGTCTCAACGGATTTTGACGGAGCCCTATTTAAAGTGAATGCGGCAGTCTCTAAAGCATAGCCCCAAAACGATAGCGGTAAATGGTAAGAGGCATCATAGATCGCACCATATCTAATAGAGTGCGATTACAATGTTCGGACACACCATTACGCTGAGGTGTTCCAGGCGGCGTGAGTTGTGAAACTATTCCACATTTTCTTAAGTGTGTGCCAAATTCGTGACTCAAGTATTCTCCCCCACGATCTGATCGCAAGAACTTGATTTTCCTGTCACGTTGATTCTCAACCTCACTCTGAAATTCCTTAAACTTTTCAAAGGTCTCAGACTTGTGTTTCATTAAATAGACATACCCATATCTACTCAAGTCATCAATGAGGGTGAGAACATAACGATAGCCACCGCGAGCCTCAACACTCATTGGACCGCACACATCAGTATGTATGATTTCCAATAAGTTGGTTGCTCGCTCCATTGTTCCTGAGAACGGAGTCTTGGTCATTTTACCCATGAGGCATGGTTCGCACGTGTCAAATGATTCATAATCAAGAGACTCTAAAAGGCCATCTGCATGGAGCTTATTCATGCGTTTGACACCTATGTGACCAAGGCGGCAGTGCCACAAGTATGTGGGACTATCATTATCAACCTTACATCTTTTGGTATTCACACTATGAATATGTGTAGCATTATGCTCGAGATTCATCAAGAATAAACCATTCACCATCGGAGCATGACCATAAAACATATCTCTCATATAAATAGAACAACCATTATTCTCGGATTTAAATGAGTAGCCATCTCGAATTAAACGAGATCTTGATACAATGTTCATGCTCAAAGCTGGCACTAAATAACAATTATTGAGGTTTAAAACTAATCTCGTAGGTAAATGTAGAGGTAGTGTGCCGACGGCGATCACATCGACCTTGGAACCATTCCCGACGTGCATCGTCACCTCGTCCTTCGCCAGTCTCCGCTTATTCCGCAGCTCCTGCTTTGAGTTACAAATGTGAGCAACTGCACCGGTATCAAATACCCAGGAGCTACTACGAGTACTGGTAAGGTACACATCAATTACATGTATATCACATATACCTTTCGTGATGCCGGCCTTCTTGTCCGCTAAGTATTTGGGGCAGTTCCGCTTCCAGTGACCACTTCCCTTGCAATAAAAGCACTCAGTCTCGGGCTTGGGTTCATTCTTTGGCTTCTTCACGGCAGCTTGCTTACCGGGCGCGGCAACTCCCTTGCCGTCCTTCTTGAAGTTCTTCTTACCCTTGCCTTTCTTGAACTTAGTGGTTTTATTCACCATCAACACTTGATGTTCCTTTTTGACTTCTACCTCTGCTGATTTTAGCATTGCAAATACTTCAGGAATGGTATTTTCCATCCCCTGCATATTGAAGTTCATCACAAAGCTCTTGTAGCTCGGTGGAAGCGACTGAAGGATTCTGTCAATGACCGCGTCATCCGGGAGATTAACTCCCAGCTGAGTCAAGCGGTTATGTAACCCAGACATAGTGAGTATGTGCTCACTGACAGAACTGTTTTCCTCCATCTTACAGCTGAAGAACTTATCGGAGACTTCGTATCTCTCGACCCGGGCATGAGCTTGAAAAACCATTTTCAGCTCTTCGAACATCTCATATGCTCCGTGTCTCTCAAAACGCTTTTGGAGCCCCGGTTCTAAGCTGTAAAGCATGCCGCACTGAACGAGGGAGTAATCATCAGTACGTGTCTGCCAAGCGTTCATAACGTCTTGTTCTGCAGGGAGAGCAGGTGCTTCACCTAGCGGTGCGTGTAGGACATAATCTTTCTTGGCAGCTATGAGGATGATCCTCAGGTTCCAGACCCAGTCCGTATAGTTGCTGCCATCGTCTTTCAGCTTAGTTTTCTCTAGGAACGCGTTGAAGTTGAGGACAACGTTGGCCATTTGATCTACAAGACATGTTGTAAAGATTTTAGACTAAGTTTATGATAATTAAGTTCATCTAAATTATTCAATGAACTCCCACTCAGATAGACATCCCTCCAGTCATCTAAGTATAATATGATCCGAGTTAACTAGGCCGTGTCTGATCATCACGTGAGACGGACTAGTCAACGTCGGTGAACATCTTCATGTTGATCGTATCTTCTATACAACTCATGCTCGACCTTTCGGTCTTCTGTGTTCCGAGGCCATGTCTGTACATGCTAGGCTCGTCAAGTCAACCTAAGTGTTTGCATGTGTAAATCTGTCTTACACCCGTTGTATGTGAACGTTGGAATCTATCACACCCGATCATCATGTGGTGCTTCGAAACAACGAATTGTCGCAACGGCGCACAGTTAGGGGAAACACTTTCTTGAAATTATTATGAGGTATCATCTTATTTAATACCGTCGTTCTAAGTAAACAAGATGCAAAAACATGATAAACATCACATGCAATCAAATAATAGTGACATGATATGGCCAATATCATATAGCTCCTGTGATCTCCATCTTGGGGCTCCATGATCATCTTGTCACCGGCATGACACCATGATCTCCATCATCATGATCTCCATCATCGTGTCTCCATGAAGTTGCTCGCCAACTATTACTTCTACTACTATGGCTAACACGTTTAGCAATAAAGTAAAGTAATTTACATGGCGTTTCTCAATGACACGCAGGTCATACAAAAAAATAAAGACAACTCCTATGGCTCCTGCCGGTTGTCATACTCATCGACATGCAAGTCGTGATTCCTATTACAAGAACATGATCTCATACATCACATATATCATTCATCATAACTTTGGCCATATCACATCACAAAACACTTGCTGCAGAAACAAGTTAGACGTCCTCTAATTGTTGTTGCAAGTTTTACGTGGCTGCAAGAGGGTTCTAGCAAGAACGTTTTCTTACCTACGTTAAAGCCACAACGTGATTTGTCAACTTCTATTTACCCTTCATAAGCATAAGGACCCTGTTCATCGAATCCGATCCGACTAAAGTGGGAGAGACAGACACCCGCCAGCCACCTTATGCAACTAGTGCATGTCAGTCGGTGGAACCGGTCTCACGTAAGCGTACGTGTAAGGTTGGTCCGGGCCGCTTCATCCCACGATGCCGCCGAATCAAGATAAGACTAGTAACGGCAAGCAAATTGGCAATATCGACGCCCACAACTACTTTGTGTTCTAGTCGTGCATAGTAACCACGCATAGACCTAGCTCTGATACCACTGTTGGTTAACGTTGCAGAAAACAAAAAAATTTCTCTACGTTTCACCAAGATCTATGTATGGAGTCATCTAGCAACGAGAGGGGAGTGCATCTACATACCCTTGTAGATCGCGAGCGGAAGCGTTCAAGAGAACGGGGATGAAGGAGTCGTACTCGTCGTGATCCAAATCACCGGAGATCCTAGCGCCGAACGAACGGCACCTCCGTGTTCAACACATGTACGGTCAGCGTGACGTCTCCTCCTTCTTGATCCAGCAAGGGGGGAGGAGAGGTTGATGAAGATCCAGCAGCACGACGGCGTGGTGGTGGATGCAGCAGTCACCGCAGCAGGGCTTCGCCGAGCTTCTGCGAGAGGGAGAGGTGTAGCAGGGGAGAGGCAGGCGCCAAGGCTTCAGGGTGCGGCTGCCCCTCCCTCCCCCCCTTTATATAGGCCCCCTGGGGGGCGCCGGCCCTGGAGATTGAATCTCCCAAGGGGGGCGGCGGACAGGGGGTGGAGTACCCCCCAAGGCAAGTGGGGCGCCCCCCCACCCTAGGGTTTCCAACCCTAGGCGCAGGGGGTGGGCCAAGGGGGGCGCACCAGCCCACTATGGGCTGGTTCCCCTCCCCACTTCAGCCCATGGGGCCCTCCGGGATGGGTGGCCCCACCTGGTGGACCCCCGGGACCCATCCGGTGGTCCCGGTACAATACCGGTGACCCCCGAATCCTTCCCGATGGCCGAAACTACACTTCCTATATATAATTCTTCACCTCCGGATCATTCCGGAACTCCTCGTGATGTCCGAGATCTCATCCGGGACTCCGAACAACTTTCGGATCACTGCATACTCATATCTCTACAACCCTAGCGTCACCAAACCTTAAGTGTGTAGACCCTACGGGTTCGGGAGACATGCAGACATGACCGAGACGTCTCTCCGGCCAATAACCAACAGCGGGATCTAGATACCCATGTTGGCTCCCACATACTCCTCGATGATCTCATCGGATGAACCACGATGTCGAGGATTCAATCAATCCGTATACAATTCCCTTTGTCAATCGGTACGTTACTTGCTCGAGACTCGATCGTCGGTATCCCAATACCTCGTTCAGTCTCGTTACCGGCAAGTCACTTTACTCGTACCGTAATGCATGATCCCGTGATCAACCACTTGATCACTTTGAGCTCATTGTGATGATGCATTACCGAGTGGGCCCAGAGATACCTCTCCGTCATACGGAGTGACAAATCCCAGTCTCGATTCGTGCCAACCAACAGACACTTTCGGAGATACCTGTAATGTCTCTTTATAGTCACCCAGTTACGTTGTGACGTTTGGTACACCCAAAGCACTCCTACGGTATCCGGGAGTTACACGATCTCATGGTCTAAGGTAAAGATACTTGACATTGGAAAAACTCTAGCAAACGAACTATACGATCTTGTGCTATGTTTAGGATTGGGTCTTGTCCATCATATCATTCTCCTAATGATGTGATCTCGTTATCAATGACATCCAATGTCCATAGTCAGGAAACCATGACTATCTGTTGATCAACGAGCTAGTCAACTAGAGGCTTACTAGGGACATGTTGGTGTCTATGTATTCACACGTGTATTACGATTTCCGGATAACACAATTATAGCATGAATAAAAGAAAATCATCATGAACAAGGAAATATAATAATAATCCTTTTATTATTGCCTCTAGGGCATATTTCCAACAGAATATACCCACGTCTAACAAACATTTTCTCTTTATAATTGACCTGACATATGTTTCCATTACATAAGCAGCAAGGTCACTGCAGATACCCCCTCTGGGTATGTACTTTCCAAGACTCTATCTGCCGCAAACCACAAGAAAGGGCACCGGCAGGTCAAAGGGAAAGGAACTACAATGAAAGGTGAATGAAACTAAACACTGATGTTGACTAGGTTGATTAGCACATTAATTTTCATAAATGTAATTAATATACTTCCAATTCCACATTGTGATGCATATAATATGGTTGCTTTCCTGGATAGCAAGAGCCTCTGCGTTCTTCCCCATTTATATTTTGTAATATGTGGCCAATCACAACAAATACCAATGCACCCAAACCTATTCGTATGAAATTGCTTGAGCATAATGTCCAATGTGAATATATTGTATGTAGTATGATCTTACGAGACTTGAATTATACTGCCTATTTGGCTGGAACTATATATGTGAATTAAAGACCTGTGTTTTATATCTAATCGTAACTGTTTTATATCTGGTTGTAGCTTCTGAATCACGCGAGCTCTCTTTTCATTTGATTTGAAGACATTCACCATTTTGTTGGTAATAATACGCAAATTGAGCATACTTACAATTTTCGTAAGTGATAACATACATTAAGCTCAAGGCTACATGATTAGTAACATTAGTTGTTCAACATAGAGAGAGATATACATACTGTAATAGAAAGTCACTAGCAAAAAAAAACCACAGATGCGGTTCATAGCACAAACAACAACAGTCTATGTCACTTACACATATATAACACAAACTGCATCTTAGTTCACCTAGCAATGCATTCAGCTCAGTCCTCTTCTATCCAGCAACAGTCTATGTCACTTGCAGATATATAACACAAACTGCATCTTAGTTCACCTAGCAATGCATTCAGCCCAGTCCTCTTCTATCCATGTCGCAGCAACCTTCAATCGACGTCTTGCAAAAACTAGAGCAGTAATACACGTTGCATATAGTGCAGCCCCTTTCTTAGCAAACTCTCATTTCGCATTGTACATCTAGTCACACTGACCTTGAATGGCATGTTGTGCAAGCTACGTTCGACACTCCCTATCCCACTGGCGTAGCCCATCCACCATAAGATGCCAGCCTTGAAAGATGTCAGTCGCTAATGATGAAATAGCCTGTGCGGCATTTTCACTTCACACACATAATGACCGTCGTGTGCCTTGCGGTTGTAGTTCAAATCCACCACATAAATGTCCCTATCTGTCTCTAATGACAGGATAGAGCTAGAGCTGCACTCTTAGACGCACCATCTTCGGTGCCCATATTTGTACCAAAAATACTAATGATTTGTCTCACTACAACAACCTCCACTTTCGATATTTCAACCTTAGAAAGATACATCTAATTGCACCGAGAGCTTACACTAAACACAGGAGCACTCCAGCCCAAAGACCTCATTATCTCAGCAAGCACAGCTCCCATGCTTATTTTAATTTCAACACGCTCATTTCCTGACTGCATTAACATCACATACATTTAGAGAAATATTGTTTTGCGCATGTAACAACTTACTAGATGCTGGCTATGGTCAAAAGACACTCCATGTTACTGCTATTTAGGATAGTAACCATACAAAAATATAAGACATTTATCATAGCAGTTATAGCATAGAATATAAACTATTAATTATAAATGTGGAAATAGATAGTACAATATTATTGCATCTAGGGCATATTTCAAACACACCAACGCAAGGAAGCTTTCGGGACTTGACTCCTACCGACTGGGAGCCCCAGGACTTGACTCCTACTGTTGGAACTAATCTTGTTATTAGTATTAAGCATTTAAGATTATGTCATGTTTATTTCCAGTCCATCCATGTAATTGAAGCTGCGGCAGTGTGTGCACGTAGAGTTGTGTTCACGTGCACAATGCAAAGCTAAATGGGTTGTGATTAGTTAGCTGCATGTGTCAGTCTGTGAGGAGTCCGGCCGGCCGAGTTGTGTAGCAGACCAGAGATGAGAAAGAAGCGGGCGCAGGCAGTTGCGGCATGCACCAAGTGAGGGCTTATCCATCTACAGAAACTTGGGAGTGACTCAAAGTCTGTACGTGTGAGCAGTTAGTGGAGAGATTAGTGGGTCAAGCCGTTAGTGGCTTGACCGGTGTGTTTGTATGCTAGCTAGTGCGTGTGTTGGCTGCTCTATTTTATCCCTTGTAATCCAGTTCATTCAGAGTGAGAAGAAATACAGAAAAAGGCACAAGAGTGCGTGGTGCCAAGTTCGTGAGTGTCTCTTCTACCTCCTGTCCGTGTGTGTTTCTCCTGGGCAGAGACTACACCTACCACCTTGGAGCCCCGGGAATTGACTCCTACCGCCTTGGAGCCCCAAATCTTCAAGAGTAACAAGTTTGGCGATGAACAAGAGTGGAGACCATGAACTGGTTTGGTGAAAGTGTAAATTGGGCCAAAGTTTGGTGGTATTTGGATGGTAGTATTGAGAATAATCAAGCTTTTGAGGTGTACCAATGAAGGAGGAGCTCAAATGTGTTGGTTAGGGTTGGAGGAGGAACAAAGGTGAGTATAAATAACCCTTCACCCTCCAAAGTGACAATTGCCACCTTGGACGCCCCGTGCGTATGAGGTCACCCGAGAGGGCCACGATCTATTACCCACGTCATATGTGACCTGCCCGTGAGCAACATGCAACTAGTACAATAAACATACAACTCTTACAACAACATCATTGGACTATTAGGCGTGACGGAACTGTGAACATCCATAAAAGATATTTTGGGAAGGGGGGGGGGGGGGGGGGGGGGGGGGGGCCCCCTGCCCCCTGGGGGGGCACTGCCCCCCTGCCCCCTTGGATTGTCGGTACCCGCTGAAATACTTGCTTGATAAAAAGAAAAGGTGTAATGAAGAAGGTCTTATGTTCAGAAGAAGCATGAAAAACTGAAAAAAAAAGTTGAATGCTTTGTAGGGACAACGAGCTGAGTGTTAATATTAATCTGATCACAATATACTTAACATTTTTTCCTTTCTGATATGAGTTGATATTTTCAGTTTGCCGCGACAACCTACAATGTTTATCGTAAGACAAAACACATCAAAAGTCTGGAGAGATAAAACATTTGGTGCAAACACATTCCAGGCGACATTTCATAATATCACTTTTCCTCTATTATGGATGACAGGGAGAGAGAAAAAAGGTTGCTCTCCTTCGAATATCCAATTCTGAGCCCGGGCTCGTCTGCACCCGGTCAAGAAATAATTCATAAAAAATTCAAAAAATTTGTGCATGGTAGATAATTTCGTGCGTGAGGTGCGCTCCAAATTTCAGAGTATTTGGACATTTGAGTAGCTCTCAGAAAAAAAACAAATTGAGTCAAAAAGCACACTATTTAACAGACCCCAAATTTGTCTTTTTTGCCGAGAGCTACTCAGATGTCCAAATGATTTGAAATTTGGACTGGACACCACGCACCAAATTATCTACCATGCCAAAAAAATTAGATTTTTTTGAATTTTCTAGTATTTATTTTGATTTTTTTATTCAGCGCAGATGCAGATGCTCCTGGAAGCCAAAACGCCTCACTCGCTCTCCTTCCTCTAGATTGATAGTTTTATTTTTTCCTTAGGGCATCTCCAACGGTCCAAGAGGTCCGCGTCTGTCTGTGCCGCTTTCCCGTCCGGTCAAATCACGGCATCAATGTCGGCCGCTCCATGCTCTGGGCCGATATGAATGCCGCGCGGCAAGCGGCGCAAGGAGTGGGATGGAAAGAATGGGTGGGTGGGAGGTTTTGTTGGACCAGTATGGTCAGAAGCTGGATTGGGAGTTGTCCGGGTTCCCTCAAACCTTCCCCTTGTTTGTTTCCGGTTTGCGGGAGAAAACGCGTCCGGACCGTGCCGCGAACCGATACAGGTCCATGTTGGATGGCTCCCGTGGTCCGGACAGCGCGGTCCGGACGGATATGGGCGGTTTGCGGGTCCGCCTTGGAGTTCCCGTGTGGGCCAACTGTAGTTTTGTGATGTGATTACTCCCACATTAAAATTTCAGATTGAGTTGGACTGTATTGCCTCATGACACATTCAGATCTGCTGTTTAATTATGTAAAAAGAGAACGAAAGCATAATATGGGTGATATGAATGTGTGGGCCATCTCTACAAAAAAATGGAATTTTCTCATCGTTGTCCCATGTTTATGGTTTTGCCATCTCTCTAAAAAATGATCAAGTTTTGGTTTACTGGATCCACCTTGAAATTTATGCAGTCCTGCGGGAGTACGCAAACTGGTCAACATGCCGCGTGTGTGACATGGCGGTGATTGTGGCTTCAGGTAGAATTTGTGAAGCTAGCTAGACAGTTGCTATGACCATTTGTTCTTTTTGTTTATTATAATAGATGATGGTTTAAACATTTTTTACAGACTTTGAACGGCATAATATTGTGACATAGGCGGGTTGTAAGAAATGTCACATCATATATTTTTCTCTAGTTAAAGGAGAGAGGAGAGGCTACCTCCATCCGAAAATATAAGACGTTTTTGTAGCCGAGGTAGTACTATTTTTGTATCTGTGTTGAGTCAGAAATTATGAAATGTTACGTGGTCAAACTGATGATGATACTTTCACATTATCGGGCTAAAAATATCTTATATTCTGTGTTCAAAGCTAGATAAGTTTGACCGCAGAATACATTTGGAGGAGATGATTTTATTGAATATTATTCTACTTTAAGTCCAGACACTACTTCTCAGTAATAGTATGCCAAGATTACAGTTTCACCCTAATACAAGAAAGCTTGGGAAGCTGCATGAGGCAGAAACATGCAAGAACCTAACCGTTTATCCCAAAAAGCTCAGCAAGTGTGAAGATTCAAATCTGCAGTCACATTCTAATTATATACTTAAATTTTGGAGAAAAGAACATCTGCAATATCACCTTGCAACATATATATTAAAAAAAACTAATTCTTCATATATTCTCATCCTCCGAATACAGAAGCCAAGGAGCAACACATCAGTAAGAATGCAATATATATTCCCATTTCCCAATGCAAGTATTCCTAAATATATAATTGATGCCTAGTTAAAACTACTACACTAAACATGCCCAAGCGAATAGAACAGCTTGTGGCTTTTTGCTCAATTGAGTAATCTCAACTTTACAAGTAGATTAAGATGAGATGCCACAAAAAATCCCTTAGGTTTTTGTATCGTCATCCAAGAATTTTGTACGTCAAGTAATACTTGCACCGTTTGTTTACTTGCGATACAAAATATCGCAGTTGTCAGGCCTACACAGCAAGGTCAGCAAAGGTGTGCCATCAGATGATATCAGGTTGCCACTTCCAATCTCCAGTGGTTCAGGGGTTGTGGTTGACGACCAATAGCTTCGAACTATATGGAAAGCACCCTTCCCTGATTCTGATCGAGGGAAGAAATCAAGGCGCTTTACTTGCAAACCTCCAGCCGTCAAGCCTTCGCCTAGAGTTTCGAGTCGCAGCGGGATGCCAAGTGCATACGTTAGAGCCCTCATTGCTAGTGCCGATGCTTTAACGTCCAGGGGACGCACCTCTTTCCAGCAATACTGTTACAAAACCATAATATGTGCAACGGTGAGCTCAGTATGTAAATGGTAAATTCAGTATTGGTTAACTTATTTTGGTCATGATTATCTTATTACAACTCAGGGATAATTGTTTCCGGGATTTTACATGCTTATGCAGAGAAAATTCTCAACTTATTTTGGTCATGATTATCTTATTACAACTCAGGGGTAATTGTTTCCGGGACTTTACATGCTTATGCAGAGAAAATTCTCAACGTTGATAATACTAGTTGACTATTCGAGAAAAGTACTAGGGGTAAGAAATTCTAACCTGATTGACATTCATCTTTCCGGGGATAAATGGGTTGTAATCATCTATTCGCGTACGGATCTCAGTCTCTGCCAGCAATCTTAGGAAGGAAATAACTGGAAAAAAAGTGTTAAGCGAGAGAGAAGTGGACAAACAAAACATCTTGGCAAGCATGTAGTATCCTTACCCCTGAGTGGCATCATCTCCTGTAGACTTCTCTTCTGCAACTCGTCAGAACTAAGACTGCAAATGATAAAAGCAATTATTTTTAATCCCAAACGTAACTACAAAGAAGCAAAGGGATCTTGAAACTTAATGTCATGTCTTGTCAAAGAAAATCAATAGAAAATATCAAGTTCAAAGCTCATACCCATTTGCAACAGAATTGACCAAATGATTCAACTCCTGAAATAACATGCAGAAAACCGGTTAAGTATATGATCAAAGCTATATTATGTCGACAAAATCATATTCGCTTAGCATACTGCATACAGCAGGTGCAACAAACAAACATCTCAGCGAAATATCACGCCAACTGCTCCTAATGCTCCACTATTTTTGCAGTGAATGCTTGAGCTGAATAGCATCCATACTGTAGCAAGAATGAAAAGTGGAGTTTTTAGTCAAGTGGAATATGATGACAGGCCATAGTATTATTAAGGAGCTCTTAAGTTGGTGTGGTCCAGTAGACCAGTACTCTCCACCATGTCATCTACGCAATGTTTAAAATTTTATAAATAGCCTGTTGTTGCATTTACAGCATGAAATGCTGAGCTATTAAATAATTTCCATGATCAGAGCTAATAAGCCTAAAACTGATATGTCCACTGTTCATGCAGCAGGTACAGTTCCTCTATGCTACATGCGACAAAACTACTTGAACTTGTAAACATTTCTTCTCTATACTCTTCTTAGATCCCATACATACTATCCTGAAGATTAAGTAATTCAGATACTAGAAAATAAACATTTAGAGAACTTTCCCAGTCTTTCCTTAAATTTTACATGTATGGCAGCTCCCTGAGCGCTTATAGGTTTAGTCTCTTCTCACTCTGCATAACCGTCCTTGCCTGTTTAGTGGGCGTATTTTGGAATTCGCTAAGACCAAGGAGTTTTGTATTTGCCGGAACTTTGTGCTGTTCTTTCGATAAGTAATAGAATGCTCAGGCTGGGCCAAATTTCGCCTTAGTTCAGTCATAGATATGACCAAATGCAAAATCTATCTTCTATTATACATCTCACATTCTCACTGCATATATTTCATACTCGGAACAGTAAACAAAGATGTGTACTACCGTAAAAAAGCAAGAGTAGCATGGCTTTTTCAATGTGAGGCTTGTTCTTCATTAAAGATATTTTCTGATGATGTGGAAGGGGTCAGATAACTTTCAGAACAGATTCAGCAAGGGCACTGGATAATTCAGGCCACATAAGGGACATCAAGTTATTTTGGCAAGTATTATAAATCATAGATAGTTTGATTTTCAGTAAATGCCAAAACTTATTCCAGAAGAATTAGGGTTACGACATCAGAAAAAAAAAGCTTCTGTGAGCTATGAGAATACATACAGAAGCAACACTTGAAAAGTATTCTTCAGGATTTAAGAAGTATGCCTTGTCCCATTTCAGACGACAGAAATTCTCTCTGGACACTGCCACATGTTCCATTAGACGAGTAACTTCAGCTTGACTATCTTGTATTTGTCCAAGATTTTCCTGTTTACAAGCATAGTCATATCAAACTTCGATGCAAAACAAAAAAGCAACAGCACAAAAAACCTAGTAACTTAGATGGTTACCAAGTAGGAGAAAAAGAAAGCTCTGTAGAAACAGCTGCCATCTCCACGAGTTCGTTTGAAATGCACATAGCGCTGACAAAGAATCTGCACAAAACTAGTTTTGCACATTAGCATAAAACAATTAAATAATGAGAATGCTCCTGTAGTGCCATGCAAACTTACCTTGATCATTTCCTGGACAGTGTCATTATCTGGATAATCCTCAACCAAATCCAAGAGTGGTTCCTGCCATAGAACAAGTAAGTACGGCAAAAAAGGACTAACTATTTAGTAGATTCATCTGAATTAATAATGGATTCGAATAAGTAATGCTGAAGCACAAGGCGCAAAATTGTAAGCCTAAGAAATTCTATTATGGTTTTCATGCACCAATCATCCACTTATTTAGGAGGAAAATGACACGAGGCCTTCATGGAGAAAACCTATGTATAACATTAGATAAGGATCATCGATCACAATGTGCAAAACTAAAACTTATTTTAAGTCACATAAGAACTTCTCCTGTACCCTAACTCACATTATTGGTTAAGACACATATTGACCATGTCAAGAGTAGGTTCCAGTTTCCACTTGTAATTGCGCAGAATAACATCTATGAAAATTAACATCAAAAGATTCAAATAAGAAGTCAATGTCTTCCCTAGATAGTACCATAGACCATAGTTCTCTAGGGGAGTGATTGCAGTTTGAACATTTTAAGGTTACATGTAACAAACACTCAAACAAGGCGAATGCTAATAAAATTAGCATGTTAAGCTGACAAATTTCAAGATAACAATGTTACTCTCCGACAAGGAATAACTGGGACAGTGAAGAAGCTCACTGGAAATATTTCAAGATCTAACTCTTTAAAATCTAGTGAAAGTTTATTCACTGCATTGTTGTGAACAGAGGAGCTATGATTTTCTCACCTGGAATTCTAATGCCCATGGACGAGCTAAGGGCCGCCGGAAAACACCACTGACACTGAGAACACGGCGGCCCCTCGGTGGCCGGAGGTATGTTCTCTTGCCGTCCAGCAGCTGATTCCAGTTTTTCCACAGAGAAAAGTATTCATTTTTGTTGAGCAGCACCGAGTCATGCCGAACAATACCATGCGGGAGATTCTTCTTTTGACCACTCATGAACAATGGAATGTAGAATTTCTGATCATCTGGTAATTCATCCTATAAACAATTGCAGACAGGGAGTTGTAAAGGATACTTTCCAGCACAAATAAGGCCCATAATTACCCGAAAAGAAACAAGTGTAGCAACAACTACAGCAACAGATTCAGACTCCAACTAATGCAATCAACATTCAACAACTAGACAACTATAATTCCAGCACTGTGAGGCATCCTTTTCTGTGTTCAGAAACAACTGGACAAATAACTCAAGTCACCAAGTCATGGAATTGAACTAGGAAGTAGCAGCAAAGGAACACAAATTCTCACCTCATCCTCCTGCACCGCATCCAAATCCGTCCCATCGTCTTCGGGCCAATCATCGTCATCATCATCCTGTCCTTCATACTAGAAAAATGGCATGACATTGTAAGAAAAGAAAAGTTTGCAGCACAAGTGCAGAGAACGGTGTAAAAAAGTGCAGTGAGACCCAGAACTCCCGGCCCGGACAACAGAGGGAAATCCAACAGCCTTCAGTTTCCAAGTCACGCGCGCGGTTGGACCAAGAACTCGCAGCAATCAAAGGAACGCAATTTCTGGATAGAAGCCCCGACGAATTGGTTGGAGGGCTCGAAATCAGAATCGAACAACCGCACCAATTCGAAGAACGTAGCCAAGAGATTGATAACCAAACTACGACGACGACGCCCGATCCCGCAGCAGCCAAGAAAGCGTCCCCCCACGAACTGGGCGCAGGAAATGCCCGAAAGCGGGCCAAGAACGAAGCCGAGGCCACCCGGACGCACCACCGAATCGCGCTGCACGAACGAGATACCGGCGAAACGGTCGCCGAGCAACCATCGCCTCGCCGCTCACCCGGGAGACAGCAGGAGGAAGCAAGAAACTCACCGTGTAACTGAAGATGGCGGTCGGCGGCGGCTGACGCGGGTGCGGCGAGGTGGGAAGCGCCGCGGGGTCGGGGGAGGGCGACGGCGCGGGCGGCGGCGTGGGTCCGCCGGCGGCGGCGGCGTCTCCGCTGCTTCCCGCCCTGTCCTTGTATAGCTTGACCTTGAATTTTATCCCCATTTCTTTCGCTCCGGGAGATTCCTTTTCTGCCCCGCCGAGAAACACTGCCTTCTTCCGGCCTCGCCCCTCGGTTCCTGCAGAATTCGGTAGCGGCCTTTTGCCAGGGACGAAGTGGTAGATGTCTTATATACTAGCATCCGGGGGGGTGAGGTGGTGACTCTATTTGGTTGCAACGAAATTATCTAACCACTTTCGCCCTTAGTAGAGTGTATCGGGAAAATTGTCCCAACCCTAGCCGCCACTCAAGCTCTCTCCTTCACGCCGCCATGTCGGTACTTCGACGATGTTCGATCTGGCGGCGTCGTAGGGCTGTGAGGGTACATGTCGCTAGATTTATTAAATTAATACTTAATTTAATATAAGTAGTTAAACAGTTAACTAGACTAAACTTTTTATCATAGTACTTTGATAAATTAAGCGGGCGAGCGGTGGGAATCGAACCCGTATCTTCTCCTTGACAAGGAGATATTTTACCATTGAACTACGCTCGCTACGGTATATATTTTATAGTGTATATCCGCCTGGGTCGACCTCCTATGTCTGGGTCGACCATTTCATTTCATTTTCTATTATATTAGAGTTTTCCTTTTTTTTTATCTGTCAATGAATATTCTAATGGGAATGGAATTTCATAATACTGAAAGAGAAGAGCTAGCAATTCGGAACGCAAAATGCGTTTTAATACGTCTCACTATTCTAATTTTTTAGAAGAAATGGCCTTTATTATTTCTTTTTTATGGGGTTAATAAATATTAACCAAATTTAATTTAAGAAATGAGAGAATTCAGAATAGCTACGAGAAAAGACTAGTCCAATCCATAATGATGTACCGGACAATACAACATTTTTATTATTTGACCAACCATCAGGAGAAGCAAATACAAAGGGTACACTAATTATTAAGATTGAGGAAGTCGCAATTAATGCAAAAACAGCTAATTGGAAAGCAATAGTCATATTTCTAATCCTCCAAGCTACCATCAAATAAAGTTGACTATACATATTTGATCCCTCACTTAAACCAAAATTGTAAAAAAATACAAGAAGTAGGAGGGGTTTAATCATGAATCCATTGATTCTTCTCTTTAATTCAAATTAAACCGCTTTTTATTTGGATATGGGGTGAGAAGAGATTATTTACTCTTTATTTCACAAGCGGGTATAGTGGATCATGTATCCGTGTATACAGTATACAGAGATATACCGAAAAGGAACTTGTATCTGACATCTTTCTAGAGGCTAACAAATCTTTTTATTTTTTATATGGCTATGTTCTATTTGTAGGAGTAAAATAAGGATTAGGCTGTAGAGAGATGGCTGAGTGGTTGATAGCTCCGGTCTTGAAAACCGGTATAGTTCTAGGAACTATCGAGGGTTCGAATCCCTCTCTCTCCTTTTGCTTATTGAATAGTTTGTTTCTTTCATTTTTTCCTGTCCCTTATCTTTCTTTCATAAAAAGGAATGAATGGCTCGGCTAGATGGAATAACCAAGCCAGAACAGAAAAAAAGTAGAACATGTATAAATAAGAAAATCTTAGTTAAGAGGGTTCATGTAAAGAACAGGTTCCAAATCACGATCGATTCCCTTTTCAAAACCTGCTGCGGCAGCTCGGGCTCTTCCTGCATGCCATAAATGGCCCACAAAAAAGAAGAATCCTAGAACAAAATGAGAAGTTGATAACCAACTTCTAGGAGAGAGATAATTAACTGCATTGATCTCGGTAGCTACGCCACCCACGGAATTTAAAGAGCCTAAAGGAGCGTGGGTCATATATTCTGCTGAGCGTCGTTCTTGCCAAGGCTTGTATGTCTTTTTTTCAACCTACTCAAGTCCAAACCGTTGGGGCCCCTTAGAGGTTCTAACCATGGAGCACGAAGGTCCCAAAAACGCATTGTTTCCCCTCCAAAGATAACCTCCCCGGTTGGGGAACGCATTAGATATTTACCTAAACCTGTGGGTCCTTGAGAGGATCCCACATTAGCTCCAAAGACGCTGGTCTCTAACTAGAAAAGTAAATGCTTGAGCTTGAGAAGCTTCTGGCCCGATGGGTCCATAAAACTCACTCGGATAAGCTGTATTATTGAACCATACAAAGCAACAAGCGATAAAACCAAAGACAGATAAAGCAGCTAAACTATAAGACAAGTAAGCTTCTCCAGGACCATACAAATGCACGGCGAGCCCATGCGAAGGGTTTGGTTAAAATATGCCAAATTCCGCCAAATACACAAATAAAACCCAACCATACATGCCCACCAATTATATCTTCTAAATCATCTACACTAACAATCCACCCTACTCCACCAAAAGGAGATTTTAGTAAATAACCAAATATAACACTGGGACTAAGGGTCAAATTGGTAATTTTTCTTACATCTCCCCCCCCAGGGGCCCAGGTATCATATACACCGCCAAAATAAAGAGCCTTGAGTACTAGAAGAAAAGCACCTAGACCTAACAAAATTAAGTGAATACCAAAAATTGTAGTCATTTTATTTCTATCTTTCCAGACATAACCAAAGAATGGAAAAGATTCCTCAAGAGTCTCGGGTCCCAGAAGCGCGTGATAAATGCCACCGAAGCCTAAGACTGCGGAGGAAATTAGGTGAAGTACGCCAGATACAAAGTACGGAAAAGTATCTAGAACTTCCCCCCTGGCCCTACTCCCCAACCTAGAGTAGCTAAGTGTGGAAGTAAAATCAACCCTTGTTCATACATGGGCTTTTCTGGTACCGGGGTGAGGTGGTGACTCTATTTGGTTGCATCGAAATTATCTAACCACTTTCGCCCTTAGTAGAGTGTATTCGGAAAATTGTCCCAACCCTAGCCGCCACTCAAGCTCTCTCCTTCACGCCGCCATGTTGGTACTTCGACGATGATCGATCTGGCAGCGTCGTAGGGCTGTGAGGGTACATGTCGCTAGATTTGTTGACTGTTTTCGGATCTTAGTGGATCTTAGTAGTTGGTGTATCAATCAAGTTAAGTAGTGGGCTGGCACTTGGTGTGGTGATTTTGACATTTTTCTATGAATTTTATTTTGCGGCATGGTTCGGTTTCTCCACCCCATCTAGACTGGTGGTGAAGCATTATAAGCCTACATTACGTGGGATGATGCCCCAACTGATGTTCCTTTAATGTTTACTAGACATTGTTTCTAGCAGTGAACGGTTGTCACAGTCTTCAAAGCTTAGTTTAGCGAAGGAGTTTGCAAGTGTCCCTTTTCCTTACCGGTGATTCAGTGTAAGTTTCAAACTTTGACGGGTGATGTGCAATCAAAGTAAGAAGACGGGTTTTGTTTGTAGTCTATTTTTTTGCTCGCCATTTCATATCTTGTTGTCTTTTCATTGTATGAACTATTGTCTTTTTTTTAGTAATTATCAAATATAAGATGCCTTATAAGTGACTTTTCTCGAAAAAGCAATGTATCAGTGAAATGCAGTTATATGACCGACATGACCACATCGATCATTGATTGGCCCGTTCCTATCGTCGTCCACCCAATCTTGTCATTGCCTGCCTGATCCTCTCCACATCTTAACATCAAGATCTTGCACTGTCTTTCAGGTTCCTCATCATCAATGGTCCACCCCGCATGTAATTTCATTGTTGCTCCCGCTGATCCGTCCACCTTTTGTAGATCACCAGCTCGGTACACATAGCCTGACGCAGGAGAATCTACACAATGCCAATGCCACAAAGCTCTCATGACTTGCACAGAAAGCATATACAACTTATTGCACACATGCACCTAAGCACACATTGGCAAATTAGCACAACTTACTGAGTACAAATGCATTTCTTTCTTTGGCGCAAGGACAACTTAGTAAACATTGGCTAAATATTAGAACACGTAAGCATAATAGTAGCATCTATAGCGAACAAGGTGATTCCGTGCCGAGGCTCAGCTGCACCTACGATGAACAGAAAATTCAAAAAAAAACTAGAAAAATTCAAGAAAAATCTGGGTTTTTTTTTTGCATGGAAGATAATCTGATGCGTGATGTGCGCTCCAAATTTCAGACCATTAAACATATAAGTAGCTCTCAGCAAAAAAAACAAATTGGATCAAAACAATACGTAAATAGTAAACTTTTTCATAGACTCACCATACTCCTAATTAAAATAGGGTATTCAGGGTTGGTGGCGAACTGGTCATGGGTTCCAGCTGAGCACTATGAAGTAGGCCATTCAGGGTTTGTCGTGATGATTTTCACACCAACCCCTTAGGCAAATGAACATACAATCTTTCATCAAACAATTTATAATCAGCAAAGGTTCTGCTCTTGTGTGACTTCACATAAGCCTATACAACTTATTACACACATGCACCAACGCACACATTGGCAAATTAGCACAAATGCATTTTTCTTTCTTTGGCACAAAGGACAACCAACCAAGTCAGCGCATGCAATCGTTGGCAGAAGCACGACTGCGAAATATTAGTACACGTAAGCATAGTAGTAGCATCTATAGCACCATACTCCTAATTAAACTAGATGATGCCCCGCGCGTTGCAGCGGGAACTTTGTATTACATGATGTTTAGAAAGTAAGTGTAAAATATGGAGTGAATAAAATGATGGTATTGGATGTTTTATGTACAAAATAAATAGCTGATGTCCAACTCATACATGCATAACAATATCACCATCATGCTTCTCTGGGTTTAGAAAGAATATAGGCATTATGGAACAGATCGCTTGTTTTCTGAAACAATGTCTAGCATGAATTAAATCAAGGCTACAGAGAGCATGGGTCCTAAAGCAAATTGACTATAGCCGATCAAAGAATGTAGTAAAATCGACATATGCCTTACCAAAGTAAATAAGTTAACTATCAGCCAAAATCTCATTTTTAGCTTCTCTTTAGCAAAAAAAAAGTAAGGGCACACATCATATTGAGTCAAACACTGATGGTCTGATCTGTAATCGATTAAATACTCCTTTTCTTCCCTGACAATATCAAGTATAAGTCATTAAATGAGTACTATACTGGATTATTGGTCCTACTAGCAGAATGCCCGTGCGTTGCTACGGGCTATCCACCATGTTATCTTCAACATCCGGGTCCAACACAAAAACCTCATCCCTCGATGCATCTTCCCTTTTTTCTGTTGGAACCTTCCCTTCCCGCTCGGTTTACCGTTGTAGCGGGACATTTCTCGCTGGAGCCACTTTCTTTAAAAGCAGATAACGTCCATCTCATCTTCGTCATGCATTGCAATAGGGATGGAAATTTTCATGTTTATAATATAATAGAGTGGGTTAACCTAACACATACTATTGACACAAAACAACAAGTAACTATAGAAATCATTCTCAAAGGTCCATTCAACTTTGCAAATGCACAGTGACGTCAGAGGCGAGTTGAAATGTGAACATATTCCTAGTCATCAGTATGCTCCACCTCCAGCGCCCACGTACCATTCATTGCTACAAGGGATAATTGTCGTTCTTCTCTTTCTCGTCCTACTGTCTATGCTTACACTGCACAAAAAGTGAACTTGATTAATGACCACGATATATAGCCCAACTTAGCCCATATAAGAAAACAAATGATTATTTTGTTTATGAAAATATCGTTGACAGTTAATCAAGGGTTCAACACTAAACTACTGTTCTTTTGCATCAGATTACTGTTACATTGGAATGCTTTGATTTTTCTTTTCTGGTGGTAAAACAAGGAATCATTACGGATGTAACATTTGCAATAAGTGAAATACACATCATTGTCGTGCTAAAACAATACAATTCTTTCATCACCGCAAAAAGGTGGAGAAAAACAAATAGAGTGTATAGATTTGAAATTGAAACTGTATACATTTAAATTGGCAAAAGCGAATATACATTGGTTCAGCAAAACAATGCAAAAGCCTATCACTGGAGAGAATTAATGTTCACTAAGTGAAGCCATGTATTATAAGATTATGTATATCGTGTTTAGGATATATGCTGCCCATCTTTTCTTCTTCATTCCCTACCAAAAATTGCTGGTAATGAGGGGGGGGGGGGGGGCACCACACCATACCTGAAGCACGAAACTCTTGTTAGTGTAAAAAGGAAAATAACATATACACACACAGAGAAAATGGCTTGAGAAAACTAACCAGATGAGTAGCCCACTGATCTGTAACTAATTATGCGTATTCTGTAGCATAATAGTACAACTCAGCAGGAAAACTGATAATCTGTATGCATTTTATGTCAAAGTCGACGACCTATTCATACCAATGTACAAATAGTATGAAACTCTTGTTAGTGTAAAAAGGAAAATAACATATACACACACAGAGAAAATGGCTTGAGAAAACTAACCAGATGAGTAGCCCACTGATATGTAACTAATTATGCGTATTCTATAGCATAATAGTACAACTCAGCAGGAAAACTGATAATCTGTATGCATTTTCTGTCAAAGTCGATGACCTATTCATACCAATGTACTTGTCCATTATCTTCCTTGAATCTCTCTGAAATTCTAAGGCCTAGCACCTAAGCGAAGGGACATAGAACACCCGCCATAATAATTGTACCAATATATTGATGTAAACTCCCCGCTGCTATCTTACACGGTTTATACGGAGCATCTAAAAAAGTAAAGCGTCTATCAATTCTTGCTACAGACAGAATGATCTTTTACTAACTTTGCATCAATATATACCTTCTAAAATCTAAAGAGAAACTCACCAAAGGTGCTTGATCAGAATAGTCACATTTGGGAAGTATTGGGCAAGATACACCATGTGGATTCCTGCAAACAAATATGAAATAACAAGAATTAAAAGAAAGGATAGTCATAAGTCATAACAAATGAAAGAATCATAAAAAGACAGATACCACATGGAACAAGCCTCCATGCTACAATAATCTTGAATCATTCTGAATATAGTTGCTCAGTTTACATAGCACACAATTTCTGAATAGAGTTGCTCAATTTACACAGAACACAATGATATCATGTAACCAAAAATTATTCTGTTCACTTCTTTGTACCAACAAATGCAACAACTAATGACCGAGTGTTTCCTTATCAAACCCAGAAAAGTCTAGTACAAGAGACGTAGCAATCCGAAGAAGAAACCAGGAAACGTGAACTCGATCACATCCCACAATATCTACGAGCTCAATAGATATAGGGTCTTATTGATCATGAATTCCTCCAATGGAGAAGATCCATAACCATTGTCTGTTAGATCATTCCCTGAATTCTGTGATCCATAGTTCCTCCAGTGATGCCCCGACGCTCTGGAGCCTGATTTTGCGTTGGCCCCCGCGCACTACTATCACTGTTGTCCCCCTTTCAGGAGTAGAGATACAATGCCAGGGAGGAGTCATGTCGCTCATTAATTTGCAGAGCTCTCCTTCACCTAAAATGCGAACTTATTCTATTTTTTATGGGAAATAAGTGTGAATTAATTAATGCATAAGATTATTCTTGTGTATTTATCAATCAAATACATACCTTACCAGTACATCAATTGATAAGAGAGCATTCAACTAAAGCAGACGCTGACATCGGAGAGTAGTCGGTCCTTGAGCCGAGAGGTGCCTAGGCGGCAGTAAGACCCGGATGACTTGTATTTGTTGGATTCTTATATGAATGTAGTTTCTAATGATGCTATTTTTGCTACGTACAACTTACATTTTTCTTGGTCAAAATATGACCCAGAATACGAGGAGACTATAGTGAATCAGGACACGGAGGGATACATATGATGATGAATCTAATGATATATGTTTGACATTTCAGATGTAAATATTTTTCTTCACAAAGTTTGTAAGTTTTATTTTTTCAAAAAACCTATATGCATTGCATTATGAAACGGAGGGAGCACAAAATAAAGTCTACACCAAAGAAGCTGTGTCTTTTCGGCTATAGGAATCCACGTGTCACTGCGCACCTTCCGGTTTGTCTTTTCGGCTATGGAGGTGATCCGTCATTTTTTCCGCAATATATAAAATTTTTGGAATTAGAAAAAACTCCGCAAAATATACCATTTTTTCACAAATTTCAAAAACTGTTCATGGATATATAAAATGAAAAAAAGGAAAAGTAGAAGGGAAAAATAAAAAAAAATGAAGAAAACAAAAGAAAACCCCATATAAAAAATAAAGAAAGCTGGCAAAAAGAACCCGAGAAAAACCCCGGTTCTATGGCAAGGTGCTTGAACCGCCCCAAAAAACACCGAAAGGTGTTAGTATCGAGGCAAACAAAACCGGTTCGTGGCTTGCGACGGACTCCCTCTCTATTTGGCCCGGCCCGCCCCCACCGCCTCAGGAAGTCACGAGTCACGAGGTCCAGACCAGACCGCGAAAGAGCTCGCTCGATCCGCCTCTCGCCGGCGGCGGAGGGAGACAGGATGGGCGTCCCGGCGTTCTACCGGTGGCTGGCGGAGAAGTACCCGATGGTGGTGGTGGACGTGGTGGAGGAGGAGGCCGTCGAGATCGACGGCGTGAAGGTGCCCATCGACACCTCCAAGCCCAACCCCAACGGCCTCGAGTTCGACAACCTCTACCTCGACATGAACGGGATCATACACCCCTGCTTCCACCCCGAGGACAGGGTACGTGCTTGATTTGGCTAGCTAGCTGTTCGATCCGCAGCTGGGTCTTACTTAATTACTTGTAGAATCATACTTGTTTTTTGCAATTCAAAGGGAGGGAGAGCTTCAATACTGTCCGTCCCCAAATCATCTTGAGGTTGCAGGAGCATGTTACTATAGTTCAAGTATACAAAATTGATGGAATCTCCGCATAAGATCAATGATACAGGACTTAGATGTGCAATACTTATGGCACATCTAGATGTGCTTTAGCAAAACTGAATTTGATATGCAGTTCCAGGATTCAATCCGATTCTTCTGTTTTTCATCAAACTATTCACACTGCAAAACTAATTTCGATCTGGACAAGTGAATCTGCACAAGATTCAATTCTATTTTAGTTAGGACTTAGGACACCCTGCAGTGGATTGCACACTGCTACTGCATGTATCAACAACAGTCCTACCAGAAACATTTTATTTCCCCAGTTATTTACCAACAGTCCTGCGGATTAATTGTGGATCTTAGTTAGTACCCACATCTAGATGAGAGCTAGCCACACCCGATATTCAACCACTGCGTTGACCGTGCTTCTCACTTCTATTGCATTTTCTGCCACAGCCCTCGCCGACGACATTTGCTGAGGTCTTCCAGTGCATGTTCGATTACATAGACAGGCTCTTTGTCATGGTTCGCCCTCGCAAGCTTCTCTACATGGCCATTGGTACGTGTTTCATCTATTTGTCTGGCTATGGAGGGAATTCTCTCGCTCATTTTTTCTGTTTGGCTAGCTGCATGCTCTAATGTCGCTTGAACTGATTTCGTTCGTATGGTTATTTATACTGATCAATGGTAGAAATAATTAGGAGTGCTCAGTATAATTAAACTATGTTACTCGCTAGGTATTATCGTGCACAGCATCTTGCCATAATGCAACTATATATGTGTATACGCTCACATCATAGTCATACTACTCTTCCTTTAGAATGAATAGGCATCCTCTTCTCTGAACAATGGCGACATATTTCTTCACTTGTTAAGCTTTCCGTTGAACAACTTACTAGTTACTATTGTATCTATGTACCTACATTAAACAATTTGTTTCTCCATTTTGTATTATACTACAATGGTTTACAGATGGTGTGGCTCCTCGTGCTAAGATGAACCAGCAGCGCTCTAGACGATTCAGAGCTGCAAAAGATGCTGCTGATGCGGTCAGTATTCTAATGGAATCATCTTCTCATATTCAGTGTATAATTGTACAGCCGTATCTATTGTTATTTGTGGACAGTTGCAACCATTTATGATTTGCACTCACTGGCCACTTGCGTCCTATGTCCATCCAGGCCGAAGAAGAAGAAAAACTGCGTCAAGAGTTTGAGAGGGAAGGAAGAAAGCTTCCTCCAAAACAGCAATCACAAACCTGTGATTCTAATGTTATTACCCCCGGGACAGAGTTCATGGCTGTTCTATCAGTTGCTTTGCAGTACTACATCCACCTCAGGTTGAATTATGATCTTGGATGGAAAAAAATTAAAGTAAGCATGATTTTTTTTTACTAATCTGGCTTTTAAATACATTTGTTAATATGCTTAGTCATATTTTCTTGGGGTTCACAAACTCTATGGATTGTTATTAGGAAGTATGTAGAAATAATATGTGTCCTGATTTACAATCTTTTGAAGGTTATTCTTTCTGATGCCAATGTTCCTGGTGAAGGGGAACACAAAATCATGTCCTACATTCGTGGCAATAGGAACCTCTGTAATGAACTCAATGCAAATACCCGACATTGCCTGTATGGCCTGGTAAGTTCTGTTTCTGTATGCTTAATGTTCTATTTCTTGTTGGACTATTTTATCTGTTAGTTTCGCTAATGCATAAAATTAATCTCATGAATGCAGGATGCAGATCTAATCATGTTAGCTCTAGCAACACATGAAGTACACTTCTCCATACTGAGAGAGGTTCTCTTCTCAAAATACAGAATTTACACCTTTTGACCATATACATACACATCACAGCCTTGTGTTAATCAAAATGATACATCTTTTAAATTTTATACTGTTGTCTCTGTTTCTACTCTGCTTTAATGTTGATACTCCTTTTCCTTGAACATTTTGTTTGACATTATGCCATGAAACCTTATTTGCATACACTTTGTGTTTGCAGGTGGTGTTTACACCTGGACAGCAGGACAAATGCTTCCTGTGTGGTCAAGTTGGACATCTAGCAGCAAAGTGTGAAGGAAAGGCAAAACGGAAAGCTGGGGAGTTTGATGAGAAGGGTGATGAAATAGTACCAAAGAAACCTTACCAGGTAATAATGATCAATTTCTTTAGTTGCAGCTTGTGGTGTGGCGCTATTCAGTGGAATTACCAACAGACTTATTCTCATTTGTACTGCTCCACTTTCGTGCTTTCACAGTTCTTGAATATATGGACCCTACGAGAGTACCTAGAATACGAGTTCAGAATGCCAAATCCACCTTTCAAGATTGATCTTGAACGCATCATTGATGATTTCATCTTCATGTGCTTTTTTGTTGGCAATGATTTTCTTCCACACATGCCGACACTAGAGATTCGTGAGGTTAGTTTTTGTAGTGTTACTTTTTTTTCTTTCAAAGTTTGAAACGTTCCTCTGTTTGTAGTTCACTTTCTTAGATTGTTGTCACACTGACACAATGGTTATCTGTCTGCAGGGAGCTATTAATTTGCTAATTGCTGTATACAAGAAGGAATTTCCTAATATGGGTGGCTATTTAACCGACACTTGCACGGTATTGTACATCATCTGACCCATGTGGTTTCTTCGTCTGAAATTTATTTTATTTGAAATGATCCTCATGGGTACATCAGCAATAAGTTAATAACACATTTTATCTCGATTGTTGTAGCCGGATCTGAATAGAGTTGAACACTTCATTCAAGCAGTTGGTTCATACGAGGATAAAATATTTCAGAAAAGAGCACGTTTGCATGACTATCTTGATTTTGCTTGTCAATCTTGCTTAACTTCAGCTATACCTGGCGTGTATATTGTGAAGAGCAATATGCCTATGTAACATTTCTTACTTATATACATTTGATGCTCAGCTGTTAACAGTTTACATACAACGATGTTGTCCTTTGTAGCGTCAAGCTGAAAGAATAAAACGTGATAAAGCCCAAGCAAAGCGAAGCGATGATCTGGATCCCCATGTCAGTGGCGATCTTATTGTACCTGTTGCGCGTTTCCAAGGGTCTCGCCTTGCCTCTGGGGCTGTGGCTTCACCATATGAACATAATGGAGCTCATAAAGATAGCACGGAAAAGGGCAGTCGAGCTAAGAAAGCACGTGTATCATCTTCAGATTCCAGCCTTTCTGCTGCTCTTGTTGAAGCTGAAATTAGTGTCGAAGAACAGGTACTTAATTTGATCTTGTTTGAGAAGGTATTATATTTGTTTTGAAGATATTTTTATGGTTTCATCTGAATCTTGCTGAATCTCTTATAGGCACGTGAAAACAAAGAAGAACTGAAGTCAATGCTTAAAGTCGCACTTCGTGATAAATCAGATCTTTTTAATTCTGAAAATCCAGAGGAGGACAAGGTATGTCTTGTATCTTTGGTCATCTGTGCACAAGTCTTCTTCTGCTACTGTATCAGTTGGTTGCAGTTGTAAATTCAAGTTTGTCCTAATATAAGTTCTCAGAGACTATTCCCTGCTGTGGGAGCTAGTGCCCCATCCTTTGTCTTCGGAACTTCTAATATGTTGCACACAAAACTAAATTATCGAAGATATTTGGGGCTTTGGGAATTGAAAGTACACTTCTATTTTTTTGGACCTTCTGAATCTCTATTTTTTATATTTTACTCAAGTGATAACATTATTTGTTAATATTCAGATAAAGCTTGGAGAACCAGGATGGAGGGAAAGGTATTATGAAGACAAGTTTGGTGCAAGAACACCTGAGCAAATTGAAGAAATACGTAGAGATGTTGTAAGTATCGTGGAAGTGTCTTTAATATACTGCATTCATAAATAAAAGCAAACTGCATTCATGATTCATTATCGACACCATACCCTGTTGCCATTATTACTGAATTCATGATAGAAATTTTGACTTGATCATTATTTTAAAAATATTTTTTCCCTAATTCTCTATTTTCTTCTTATATGATCTGCTCTATGCTCCTTCAGGTTCTCAAATATACTGAAGGTCTGTGTTGGGTAATGCACTACTATTATGAAGGTGTCTGCTCATGGCAATGGTAATTTAATTTTAGCCTGTTTTAAATGGCCAATTATATGCTACACAGTTTTATTTGTAGCACGATTGCTGCTATTTTTAATTAATTCCTCTACCCATCCCACCAATACCTGTTTCGTTCTAATTTATTCTCATTATGTGTAGGTTTTACCCTCATCACTATGCCCCTTTTGCTTCCGATTTAAAAGGTTTAGGCCGGCTTAATATAACTTTTGAACTTGGGTCACCATTCAAACCTTTCGATCAGCTTCTGGGAGTATTCCCAGCGGCAAGGTGAATATGCTAATATTTTTCTTCGATCTTAGTACCTTCATGTGGTGGATTATTTGATAGTTTGTTTCATTGCATTTCAGCTCACATGCACTCCCTCTACGGTATCGGCAGTTGATGACTGATCCAAGTTCGCCGATAATTGATTTTTATCCGATTGGTATGCTTATTTTTCAAAGATATAATCACAAATAGTATCTGATTCTCCTAGCTACAACCTTAATCCAATTCTAATCCGGGTGAACCTTTGTACATATGCTGCAGATTTTGAAGTAGATATGAATGGAAAGAGATTTTCTTGGCAGGTACATTTATCTTAGTAAGCATAATTATGTATATCATACTTCTTCCATGTTTAATTTAACTAAAATTTGTACTTTACAGGGGATAGCCAAACTGCCCTTCATTGATGAAGCTAGGTTGCTGTCTGAGATTGAAAAAGTCGAGCATACTTTGACGGTATGGAACAGTGTCTCGTGTGTTTTGTTTTTATGGCATACATGTAGTAGAGGATCTTGTTTTAACTTCTAAGATTTCCATATTTTCCTCATATTTTGTGTAGCCTGAAGAAGCAAGACGAAACAGTACAATGTACAATATGCTTTTTGTGAATAGCTTGCACCCAGTTGCGCCTTATATCTGCTCTCTCAGCAGCAAATTCGGACATCTGCCCGATAATGAGCGAAATGAAATTAAAGAGCCACTGAAGCCTTCTGCCAGGTTAGCTAACCCTACCAGGATTCTTGATTGACTGCAGATAGTATTTTCTCGTTAAACTGTAGTAGTTCCACCATATTATAGTATATTACTTTGTATTTCCGGACGGAGGGAGTAATCAATAAGTGCCTCTTATATGAGCTGCTATAACTACAATATCACTTAATTAGCTGCTCTTGGTTATTTATGCAGTGGAGGAATGAGTGGTTACATCTCACTTTGTGGCGGGGATCCATGTTCACCTGTCTTCAGATCTCCTGTGGATGGACTGGAGGATATTATGGACAATCAAGTGATGTAAGCTCATTATCCCCTTGTATTATTGATATGATCTAGTGGCACTTGATTTCAAGATTATGACATTTGCCTTCTCTAGATGCTCAATCTACAAGCTTCCAGATCCTCATAAGCACATAGCGCGTCCACCTGCTGGTGTTATCATGCCCAAGAAGGTACAGAACTGTTGTTTATTTTCGTGTAACATCGACATGAGTGTATCATCCCACTCCGGAAGTGTTCACGGTTAACAAGCGTTGTTTAATCTGCTCTGAAGATTGTTGAAGCTGGTGATCTGAAGCCACCGCCTGTGCTGTGGCATGAAGACAATGGCAGGAGGCCTCATGATGACAACAGGAGGCATTGTGATAACAGCAGCAGGTAGTGTATGCGTTTTGGGCCCTATTTAGTCAATCATTGCTTCCACATTGCAAATCGTAACCAACTTTTGAAATGGTTCAGGCAAAACCCTGCAGGATCGATACAGCAGGGCCGCCAACTAGGGGAGGCCGCACACCGACTAGTTGCAAACAGCTTGAATGTTCGCGGCGGCGGGCACTACCCTCCGGCTAGGCCATATCAAACTATAATGAGTGGTATGCATTATCCAAATGGAATGCCACCATGGATGGAGCAGCCTGCTGGACACCCTGGTTGGCATGTTCCTAGTGATAATCTACCCTATGGTCATGTACCAGCCTATGCGCTGCCATCAGGATCAGGTCATCAGTACACAAGAGATAATCGCGGAAGGCACCATCCATATGCAAGAGACAGCCACAGCGATTCAAGAGGAGCGGGCCGGCATCCATCTCGATACCATCAGAATAATAGTAGCAACGCATATTCATCATACCCTGCTCCTCCGTCATCGGGTTTTGGACGATACGGGCAACCCCCGTCGCATGCTGGCGGCTACCAGCCTGCGCCGTATACAGCAACCCAACAGTGGCAGCAGCAGCAACAACCTCGTAGTTCCTATTCTGGAGGCGGGGCGCTTCCTGCAAGACCTAATTCACGACCGCAGCAGTCACAGAACTCCTACGGCAGCTTAGATAGGACTTCAAGCAGGGGACCACCAGGCCAGGGTTTTCCTCTTTGATTCTAGCTAGCCCAGGTTTTGCTGTTACTAGAACTTACTTCGACTTAGATCAGGCATAGGAATAGGCACGGTGTTTGCAAAGTCTGGTGATCTTCAAGCTTCTTTCTCATGGTATAAAAATTACCAGGGGGAAGTGTTGTATACTAGGCAATTTATTGCCATTTTTTGACAAAGAAGAGATTCGACTCCTTCCGAGAAAGAAATTGACAAGGCTGTTTCCTCATCAAAATCTAATTCGGCTCCTGGCCTGGACTGGTTTTTGGTTACGTTCTTCAAAAAAATTTGGAACATCCTTAAACCCCCTTGTCTACAAAGTTATTTTAGGTTTTTGTATTAGCACGGTCGACATCAAATGTCTGAATTAATCCCTTATTTCTAAAGTTAAGGGAGCTGATAATATTTGTTTATTTAGATCTATTCCCTTAATTAATAATTTATCTAAGTTCCACGTAAAATGCTTTGCCACTCGGCTTTTCCTGGTGGCCCATCGTGTGATTAGTAATGCACAAACCGCCTTAATTTTGGATGGGATCCTAACCCTCTATGAGATTATTCATGATATTCACTCTAGGGGGGAGTGAAGCAATCATCCTCAAGCTCAACTTCACAACTATTCACTCAAATGCACTTCACATTCTGAAATGGCTGGTAGAAAAATATATAAATAAAAAGCAGTAAAGTTAACTTTTAAATTCAGAGAAGTTTCTAATTATTTTGGAACAGAGGGGGGAATAGATAAGAAAGATTGATGACCACAGCTGTCCATACGTCATAAGAAAAGAAAAACAAATCTTATGTTGTCAATTTAAACCTCTTTTTTGAGAACTGATACGACTTTTTACAACCAGAAATGGCTCTCAAACAAACTACACCAGAAACCTAGAATGGCGGCTTTCTGCTGATCTAAGAGGGTGAATGTCAGATCCCGCTACGGATCAAACAATCAAATCACAGATCACACAGGACAACGATAACGATAAGCTCCCGATATGGAGACCCTTCTATCAATTGGGGAATTGGCTACAGTAGAGTCTACAGATAAGAGCTAGGGTTTAGCTTTTGATACAATGGTTGTTGCCACTCACGTGCACGCAGGCGGATGAAGGTAAACAGTGAATCACGGCGGAAAAAGTAACTATTAGCAATTAAACATGCAGTGTCTTCTTCCCAGCCGTTGATCAGCATCGGCGTCGTCTCGGCCGTCAGATGTCAGTTAACTGTAGCCAAACCGATACGCTACAGTTAACTGAATTTAAGCGACACTTTGGTTCAGAGTTCAGTTATCTGACAGGGAAACCCAGCAACTGCAAGCAATTGAACATGTCGCCGCCACAAATGAAATGGTTCATGGAACATACATAGATAGACCGGGAAACCGGTAACACAGGTTACATATAGGGCAAGCAAAATATCAGCTCATCAAGCGTCAAAATTCCACGGGCCATCACAAGGGCACTGGGCACGGCTAGCAAGAGACAGACACCATACTTACTTCATAGTTTGCATCAGAAAACAGCCAGTCCACTTCTCCACAGAAACTAAGCTCACCTGACCTCCACTTGGGAGAAGGGGTCATGGAAAGAAAAATCTGCCCCGTCTTTGAACCTCCAAACTTCACCTCCTGAAGGGCCGGTGCTCCCAATGACAGCCATCTGGCAGGACTTGCTCGCCTTGTTCCTGTAGCAATATTTCACCTTGGCGTATGCCTCCTCCGTCGAGAACGGTGTGAAGCTTGGATTGGCCATGGAAACAAACACGGTCTTCAGTGCCAGCGCGTTCCAGAAGATGAACTCCAGGAAGCCAACCTCACCTGGGTCCCCTCTGAACTCACGGATACTCGTCACGTTGATGCGCGAGAGGACATTCTCGATGGGACCAGACTCTTCCCAGAACTTGAGGCCCAGGTGGTTGCCAGTGGGTTTATCACATTTCTCACTCTGCAAAAAAATAGATTAAATCAGTGAACAGTTGGGAAACCATCCAAGGAAGGTGGGCTCACGACACGGTGAATAAGGGAAGCCTCAAATTATATGTTGTTAGAGAAAACTAACACAAAGTAGTCTATATATGCAGCTTCTCGCCTATAACAAATTTAGAAAGTGAGGCAGCAGTGTTTCAGTCTACCGTCGAGGTCAGGTGAAAATATGCCAGAAGTACTCTCCAACACAAACTTCCAGACATGAGCCATGACAACCAGTTAATAATCTATCACTTAATCAGAGATAAGTGCCGCATACTGTGGCATCAGTGTAGTAGCATCAATTTGAAATGAGTGGTATAATGTACAGACCTCCAAGAAACTTTAGACAGCAAATGTGCATTCCAGTAGGTCTGTACCATATAGCATTCGTGCCAAATAAGCATTACATGGTATGAGTAGCATTTGTTAGGAGCAGCAAATGTGTTATCCATACCACATACATACGAGTGCCAAGACATTTATGTGTGTAGTTTAAACAGTTTGAAATAAGCATTGCATGCCATTTGCATCATCCACATTCCACATCACAAATACTACTAGCTAGCATGAACAGACCGCGAAAAACTAAAACAAGGAAATCTGGAAAAATCAGGAAATCAAGAAGCAAAGAAAAAGAGATCAAAACAATGGCATTATAAACTGTGGCACGACAAAACTTCACAAATGTCATACATAAACAGATGAACATGCAAGCCCAACCATTCTAATTGCATACTCCAGTCTATCACAGCCGGCAACAAGAAGCAAGAAATCGGTACAAATGCAAGCAGAACATGGATTGATGACAAATACCAGAATATGGAGTCTCTCCGCGTTGGGAAAGCATCTCAGAAAGTTGGGCACCATCTTGACCTCATTGCGAACTCCGAAACACACATTCAAGCTCAAAATCTTGACGCTTCTCATCATGGTACTTGTGCTTGCTATCCCGGGCTGAAATTCCCCCAATTCAAGAGGGAGTATCACACAATTGAGTCATGGACATATATATTTGCTAACTGAACAAATGGTGAGACCGGAGATGAGAGATGTACCATGATGATGGTGTCTCGGATCTGCAGGACCTGGCCTGGATCCAAGTATCCAAAAGCGTGCAGCTTGGGGACATCGCCAATCTTGAGTCTGCTGCACAAGCCGCCATCGATTTTGCCAGATCCAAAAAGGATGAGCCGCTCGAGGCACGGAGCCTTCACCACGGCGATGTGCTCCATTTTCGAGCAGCTGATCTGCAGGCAGCGTAGGCTCTGGCTGAGGAGGCGGAGGCGCAGCCCATTGATGCAACCCAGGATGTTGAGGACCTCCAGGACGGGGCTCCTGGCGACGAGGGAGTCCACCACGCCCTGCTCCATTTCGACGCAGCAGAGGCCGAGCTCGCGGAGGTGGGGGAAGGAGGCGCCGCGCAGGGCGGCCGTGTCCGGCAGCTTCCACAGGCCGACGTAGAGGCGGGTGAGGGTGGTGATGGCGAAGATCGTGGGCGGGAGGGGCACGTCGCGCGGCCACGGGCGGTTGACGAGGACGAGGTCCTGGACGGCCTTGGCGGCGAGGAGCTGGAGCCAGCGCGCGAGCTGGTTCTGGTTCCGGTACGCGCTCTGAGTGCAGACGAGGTGGATGCAGCGGAAGGGCCCCGGGTGCGCCTCGAGGATGTCGGAGACGGCGGCCGTGACGGCCGGCGAGCTGGCCGGGGTGGGGCGGAAGCCCTGGCCTTTGGGGAGGAGGAAGGAGTCGACGAGGACGAGGGGCGTGGAAGGCCAGAGCGCGCGCCAGCGGGAGGAGAGCACGGCGGTGCGCGCGGCGTCCTTGACGGGGAGGCGGGCGACGATGTTGCGCAGGGGCTCGTCGGGGAGGCGGCTGATGCGGTCGACGCCGTCGGAGGAGGCGGCGAGGGCCGGGAGCCGCGTGCCGGGGTAGACGGGGAAGCTGGGGAGGGTGGCGTAGATGTAGGCTAGAACGTTCTCCGCGGCCTGGTCGAGCTTGCGGGGGTCGCATCCCTTGCGCCGCGCATCGGCCACCGTCGCTGGGTCGACGTTGGCGAACTCCCGCTCGGCCATGGCCGTCGGCGGCGTCGGCGCCGGCGCCGGCGAGGGTTTGTGGATTTGGGGTTCCTGAGTGTCGGCTGTGTGTGTGTGTGGAGGCGACTGCTCGTCCTCCTATAGGAGGGAGGTTTCGATGTTGGTTGGGCCAAAATTAACGGGCCCATCAGTAGGGAACCCACTGGTCAGCCACTTATTTTTTTTAATTTCTTTTTGAGCTGTTGTCAGCCACTTATTTTTTTTATTTCTTTTTTATTTCTTTTTGAGCTGTGGTCGAAAAACTTCACACGTGGGTATAATGGCATACCAAGTTTGATAACCCAAACTTTCATAAATTTTAAAGTTTTCCTAGTATTTTCTTTTCCAAATTTACTATTAAGGTGGGTGTGCATGGAACCATTTTCACCTTGGTATTTTTGGATGGATGGGTAGATATCTTAATGCATCTGAATTAGTTATTACAGTTATCTTTATTTTGTTAACATTTTTTCTGAAGTTTTTTTATTAAATTCTTTTATCAGTACACCGATACAGTCTTCAATGTGATGTTTCTAGCATTAGTTTCTACCAAAAAGGAAATTACTAAATATTGAAAGTTCGTTTCTTGGTATATATATACTTGGCAGTATCAATTTCAATATATATTTTTTTGACTAACAGATCAAAAAGATTGACGACCACACAACTGTCCACACATCATATATAAGAGGGGGGGGGGGGATCCCATGTTGTCAATTTTAATATATTTTTCTAAACCGATACGATTTTTAACAACCATGGCTCTCTGCCAAGCAGGTTGGGGTGGCTAGCGTTGAATACTATCATGAGAGGAGGTGCAAATTGTTTTACACATGGTTCATGGTGGAGAAGATCAACGACTTATGTGTCTTCATCTCACATTGCGCGTGGAGATAAATGTGAACCTCTGGAGGTTTGCACGACAATGGTGGCGATGGACATCACTTCTATATTGGTTATAATAACATCTTATATTATCGGATTAAGGGAGTAGCTTGCAAGCTGCTGCTCCTTGCCGTCTCTAGACGATCTTCCCAAGCTCCACACTAAGGCACGTGCAGAATGGTCTGGCTCTTGATGCAGCCAAATATAGAGGTGAAAGGAGCGGCTGGGCATCCACTGACCACAGGCGAATGGCCAGGCTCTTGATGTAGCCAAATTTTGGCATGACTCGAAATTCACTTGTATTTGGGTCGATGAGCCCCCCTAGCTTTATTCTCGACAAACCTGTGGATAATGTAACTATTTTATATGATAAAAATAAAGTTAGCCATGATGGCCTTTTCTTGAACAGAAAAGAAGTCACTGGGCATGATCTATAACGCTCGCCTCAACGCTCAACACCTATATGTAATGTAAGATAGCGTGAGGATGGTTCTCTTGGTTCTCCTGCCTGAAACGCAATGCTTACCTACCGTGGGAGTAATGGCAAGGATTGGGGGGGGGGGGGTGTTTTCGGCTTCCTGTCGATTTAAAAGCATAGTTCAAAAAGGCGCGCTTAGGCGTGCTTAAGCTCTGGGCGTTGGACTAACGCCTCCTTTTGGACCTAGGTGCTCAAAAAAGCGGCCGTCGAAGTCCTCCGGCCAGGAATCATGTTTCTCAGGTGAGAAATCAATCTCCCACGCGAGGATTTGATCACTCCAGCAAGTATTCATCCTCGCCGACGAGGATTCAACCACTTCTGACGTCAAATGGACTGATTCCGGCAAGGGACTGAGCTTCTCCAGCGAGAAATTAAGCTTCACTAGTTGGTTCCCCATCAGTGTAGCAAGGGAGAGAGGCAAAATCATGCAGCAAGGGAGAGAGGCGGCGTGAGGAGGATACCTAGATTTTTTGCCCACGGTGCACATACAGGTGCTTTAGTAAGGGAATAAGAAGGTGGGCATGGGGTTTAATGTTTTAAATAGCAGACTATGGAAAATAGCGGTGAACCTTCAAATCAGCTATAGTGGAGCTATAACGGGCTATTTATGAAGGCGACCATTTAGCGGCACCCTGCTGAAAAGGCTATAGCTATAGCAAGCTATAGCCGGCTATTTAAAACTATGGGTTTAATGGGCTAAGCCAGCCCATCTAGCTTACTTCTTCATGCTACAGTAGTAATGCCTAATTGCGCCTAAGCTAGAAAAGTGCAAGTAGGTGGCCAAACGCATAATTAACACCTAGCATTTTTTTTGAACTTTGTCTAAAAGAAAAAAGAACAGCTATTGCAAGGAATGAAAACATGTAGACTGGGAAACTGGCAACACAGGTCAAGCAAAGTATCAGCTCATCAGTCTTGCTGCATACTAGTTTACATCAAGCCTCAAATTTGTCAGACCGTCACAAAGGGCACGACTAGCAACACACATAGTTTTGCATCAGAAAACAGTCACACCACTTCTCCACAGAAACTGAAGCTCAGCCGACCACCTCCACTTCGGAGAAGGGGTCATGGAACGAAAAATCGGCCCCGTCTTTCAAGCTCCACATCTTACCACCTGCAGGGCCGGTGCTCCCAAGGACAACCATGTTGGACTCACTTGCCATGATCCTCGAGCTGCGTTTCACTTTGGCATACGCCTCCTGCGTCGAGAACGGCGTGAAGCTTGGGTTGGCCATGGAAACGGACGCGGTCTCCAGCGCCCGCGCGCTCCGGAAGAAGAACTCGAGGAAGCCGACCTCGCCGGGGTCCCCCGTGAACTCACGGAAACTCATCACGGTGATGCGCGAGACGAGGTTTTCTTCGGGGTCAGACTCTTCCCAGAACTGGAGTGTGAGGTAGTTGCCAGTGGGTTCAGTGCATCTTTTACTCTGCAAAAAATGGTAGAATCAGTTAGGAAAGCATATCAGGGAAGCCTCAAATTAATTATGGTGTTGGAGAAATGACAATTTAATACTACCATGCATCAAATGTGCTGGTTTATTATGTGTAGTTTGGTCAGTTCGAAATAAGCATTACATGCCATTTGCATCATCCACACTCCACAACACACTGCTAACTAGTATGAACACAGTGAATTTTTTTTTTATAAACCTGGGTATACCGGCAGATCAAGAAGCAAAGCAATACAAATCAACTGTTGCACAACAAAACAAAGGTAACAAATGTCTTTAACATAAAAAAAATGAACATGCAACCCCAATAATTACAATTGCATACTCTAGTCTGCATGAGTAGTAGAAACGGCCTGATGGTTGAGAATAAATGGCAATGCGCCAATGCTTTGCTTTTTAGCTATATTAGTCAAGAATGAATATGGTCATTGGTCAATTATGCCTACTCATGTTGATGATGTGCTCATCATCTTATTCTGTTATTCGTGGGCAAACTATTTCGCCTAGCATGCATAACTACATACATGACTCACATTTCACAGTCGAAAAAACTAAAAAGATCATAAAGAACTCTAACTTGACAGATCTATGTAAACAAGAGAGAATGCTACAAGCAACAACATCTGCTCCAACATGAAACAAAAAAAAAGTGACGTGTGCACAGAAATTTATTAAGCAGAGCAAGAATAAGGTGAAATAAATTGGTCCTTACTTTCCATTAGCTGTATGGAAAGGGGAGGTAAGAAAACAAGAAAAGGGAATGGTATTATGAATGTCTTTTTTTCTGTGAGCAAATAGAGCATTTTTGCTGCCAAGTTCAGAACCTACACCACATGCAGTGCAAACAACTCAACACTAAAGTACTGCAAATTATACTGGTCCATGACCGATTTGTAGGAGATGTGACTACAAGGACCCTTATGGACAACTCTATACTTTAAATTTTAATGGAGGAAAGTAGCAGAATGTACTACTAATTACTAGAGAGCCTAGTCGTGGAGAGAGAGAGAGAATGGTGTATGTGGCTGCGCTAAACAAGATCTGATAGCATAATTCATACACAGCAAATTAAGGTATATGTGAGGCTGCAAACTTCAGTCCACAATGAATGACTTTAGTCATACAGAAATTTTGTGCAATGTTGGTATACCAATACCCTAAAAGCAAACTGTCAACATCAGTGTGCTAATTTACTATGTGTAACTTTAACAAGTCTCAAATAAGAAGTTAGCACAAATAAACACTCCTTCTCTAAATAAAAAAGTTAGCACAAATACTAGTAGCTCGTAAGAACACAGTGAGAAACACTAGGACGAGAAAATCTGGATATATGTAAAGAAGTAAAGCACTATAAATCAAGATACAGCAATGATAATCATTATGCCACAGGAAAAAATTATTACCAAATGTCAATAACATAAACAGATCAGCATGAAACCCTCCATGATTCTAACTGTGTATTATAGTCTATAGGTTGTCGAGAAGACCTGATGATGATGGTTGAGAAGAAATGGCAAGGCATGAAATTTAACTTATAACACATTTCTTACTCCGAATTACAGTGCACGAAACCAAAAAAGACCATGTAAAGAGCTATCACAAGTTCACAACGACTGACTTGATGTATGCAATCAATCATAATATGAAGCAGTCTCCCCGCAACTACCACATATTCGTAAAGAGCAGAACATGTATTGGAGGAATTACCATGATATGCAGTCTCTTGGCGTTGGGAAAGCATCTGAGGAAGGTGGGCACCATCTGGACATCACTGCAAACTCCGAAACACACATTCAAGCTCAGAATCTTCACGCTTTTCACGACGGTACTTGCGCTTGCTATTCCTGGCTGAAATTTGCCCAGTTCAAAAAGGAAGATGCCACAATTGAGTCATGGACCTCCACCAGCTGAACATATTTGCTAACTGAACAAAATGGAGACCAGACATTTACCATGATGATGGTGTCTCGGACCTTGAGGACCTGTCATGGCTCCAAGTACCCAAATGCGTGCAGCTTGGGGGCATCGCCAATCCTGAGTCTCGTGGACATGCCACCAGCGATTTTGCAAGGTCTAAACAGGATGAGCCGCTCGAGGAGGGGAGCCTTTACCACGGCGACGTCCTCCATTCTCGACCAGCTGATCTGCACGCACCGCAGGCTCTGGCTGACGAGGCGGAGACGCACCGCCTTGCATCCCAGGATGTTGAGGACCTCGAGGACGGGGCTCCTGGCGACGAGGGAGTCGACCACGCCCTGCTCCATTTCGACGCAGCCCAGGCCGAGCTCGCGGAGGTGGGGAAAGGAGGCGCCACGCAGGGCGGCCGTGCCGGGCAACGTCCACATGCCGACGTAGAGGCGGGTGAGGGTGGTGACGGCGAAGAGCGTGGCCGGGAGGGGCACGTCGCGCGGCCAGGGGCGGTTGACGAGGGCGAGGTCCTGGACGCCCTTGGCGGCGAGGAGCTGGAGCCAGCGCGCGAGCCGGGCACCGTGCGCGCTCATGTGGCTGCAGACGAGGTGGACGCAGCGGAAGGGCCCCGGGTGCGCGTCGAGGATGCGGGAGACGGCGGCGGTGACGGCCGGCGAGGTGGCGGGCGTGGGCGGCCAGCCGCAGGCTTCGGGGTGGAGGTGGGCGTCGGCCAGCACGAGGGGCGTGGAAAGCCAGACCCGGCGCCAGTGGGAGGAGAGGACGGCGGTGCGCGCGGCGTCCTTGACGGACGGGAGGCGGGAGACGATGTTGCTGAGGAGCTCGGGCGGGAGGCGGCTGATGCGGTCGACGCCGTCGGGGGAGGCGGAGGAGGCGAGGGCGGCGAGCCGCGTGCCCTCGTAGACGGGGAGGCTGGGGAGGTTGGCGTAGATGTAGCACAGCATGCTCTCCGCGGCTTGGTCCAGCGTGTGCGGGTCGCAGCCCTTGCGCCGTGCGTCGGCCGCCGTCGCTGGGTCCATGTTGAAGAACCGTGCCTGCTCGGCCATGGCCGCCGGCGGCGCCGGCCGGCGAGAGGTTGTGGATCTGGCTGCGGCTTTGGACGGAGTGGTGAGCTACAGTAGAAAGAGGAGTGTGGAAGCAAAATGGTCGGCCGTCGTCGGCTGTTCCTTATATAGTGCTCGGCTGGGCTGTGTGGTGGCCCTAGGGTTTGGTTCTTTGGTTGGGCCGAATTCCGACACAGGTTGCTAACGGGCGGCCCATGAGTATGGACCCACCAATCGGCCACTCATTTGATCCTTCTGTTGAGCCGTCTTAGTTACTGCTCCCTCCGTTCCATGATATAAGAGTGTTTTTGATAATAACTTGTTTTGCCTGTTTGAGATCTTGTGCTTCGAATGTTCTGCTTTCAAACATTAACTTGTTTCTTTTTTTTTTGGCAGGAAGAGGAAACTAATGACATGTTCTGAAACACCCTAGCTCCCGAACATAGTTTTAAAGACCAGACCGGGAAAAACCGAGATCGACAACGTTGATGGTTGTGTAAGCTAATCAGACCGTTTTGCAAAACGGGCCGGCCAAAACCGACTGAACCGGGCGGTTTGTTTGCTCAAACCGGAAGAAAAACTAAAAAACGATAGTTTGCGCTAGAATCATTACAAACGACGAAGAATAATTGTGTCCCGTGGGGGCGATCCGTGGGGCGGTAGGAAATAGGCCTAAGTCGCCAGTTTGGTCAAACAACCAAGTTGCCCATCCAACTTAGCTGCCAAAGGATAGAAAATTAACCGGTGAACCGGCGGTGTCGGTTCAATCACCGGTTCGGTCTAACCGGTGAACCAACGGTCTGACCGGTAAATTTGATAGTAAATGAAAATTTTGCTATAGTTGTAGTGGTTTCTCCGACTTTTAGAATTCTCTCGTCTGATTTTTCCGAATCACTATTTATTAATGAACTACTATTTTATTTCCAATTTATGAGCCGAAAATTTGTTTATGGGTTACTTTCTACTTACTAAGTTGTTAAGTTATTGGGTATTTACTTGCTCTGTAGAGTTATATTTGAATTTTCTCTTCGTGAAAAACATTGCCTATTTGCGAACAATTATACTTAGGCATCACATAAGATAATATCACAATAATAATGAGTAAGTAACCGTTCCAAGAGCCGCATAGATGTCTTTTTAGACCACTCAACGACAACTATTAGCACCAGAACGGGCTGAAGGTGGGCCACTGACATTGCCCATCCCCATCCCTCATTGGAGGCATGTAAACATTGTTGTAGTTGATAATCATGGAGTCTTCGAGCTACGGCCCCAATCTGCCAACACATAAGAAGAACATGACCCATCGCCGACAATGAGAAGCAAAGATAAGAAGGATCACACGGCTTTGTTCTAGATATTTTTTTGAGTTTTGTTAGGGTTTGTGTCTGACGACTCTAAAGATGGAATAAGGTTCTCCTCATCTAGCCCTGCCCGGTGGTGCGTCTACCATCGTTAAAGGGCACGCGGAGGTGTGTCTCTGACTGATCTCGCAGGGTTCGATCGGTGGTTATCTTTGGTGGATCTACTCGGATATGGTCTTCGTTTGTCTACGTTCATGTGTCTTTCGGTTGGATCCTTCTAATCTACGCTTGTTTTCATCGGCATCGGTTGCTGCTCTGGTGCATTGGGGGCTTAGCATGATGACTTCTCGACTGCCTTCTATAAGAAGTTTTGCCTGCTCTGGTGAGAGAGGGATGATGATGATGACACGTCTTAGTTTCGCTTCGGTGTTTATAGTCGTAGCTAGGTAGTCTATGGATCTGGATGTAAATTTTATAATTTATGATGTTTGTTTTACTCCTATGATTGAAGCTGAATAGAACTGAAGTTTCCTAAAAAAATAAATAAATTATGTAGTAATGATTAATTAATTCAGGAGAGTTAAAAAGAACAAATTAGTACTAGTCACACAGTCACAAACTCATGGGCCCTGGATTTGTCCCAACTAAGCTACGAGCCTCCATTTCACTCACCGCTCGCTGGGAAACACCAAAAATGGCACCTTCAAATACCTACGAGACAGAGTTTGGGAAAGGATAAAGGGATGGATGGAGAAACTTTTATCAGTGGCAGGAAAGGAGGTTCTCATAAAATCTGTGGCTCAAGCTTTACCAGTTTTTTCAATGTCTTGCTTCAGATTACCTCGAGGCCTTTGCGAAAGCATTACGTCACTCATTCGCCAATTTTGGTGGGGAAGTAAAAGAGGCAAGAGGAAACCATGTTGGGTAGCTTGGGATTTGATGACCCGACCGAAAAGTTTGGGAGGACTTGGCTTTTGGGATATAGAGATCTTCAACTTGGCCCTTTTGTCTCGGCAAGTTTGGAGATTATTGAATGATCCTTCCTCTCTTAGTGCACAAATCCTTAAAGCATCATATTTCCCACAATGTTCAGTCCTGGAAGCTCAACTAGGTCCACATCCTTCTCAGGTGTGGCGATCTATCCTTGATGGGAGAGATATTATCACCCAAGGAGCTATCCGGCGTATTGGTGATGGAACTACCACGAACATACGGCAACATAGTTGGATCCCAAGGGACGGAATGATGAAGTCGGTAGCCTCTTTAGTTGCTGACCCACCGCAACTGGTTTCAGATCTAATTGATCATACTAGAGCTGCGTGGCGAGAGGACCTGCTCAGACAGGTGTTCATTCCTATTGACGTGGAGGCCATCTTGCAAATCCCGCTCTGTACACGGCTTGTGGACGATTTCTGGGCGTGGAATGCTGACCCAAGGGGGCGTTTTTCCGTTCGCTCAGCTTACAAGATGATTGTCAAGATCAAGATGAAGGAAATATGCCCTAGAGGCAATAATAAAGTTATTATTTATTTCCTTATATCATGATAAATGTTTATTATTCATGCTAGAATTGTATTAACCGGAAACATAATACATGTGTGAATACATAGACAAACAAAGTGTCACTAGTATGCCTCTACTTGACTAGCTCGTTAATCAAAGATGGTTATGTTTCCTGACCATGAACAATGAGTTCTTATTTGATTAACGGGATCACATCATTAAGTGAATGATCTGATTGACATGACCCATTCCATTAGCTTAGCACCCGATCGTTTAGTATGTTGCTATTGCTTTCTTCATGACTTATACATGTTCCTATAACTATGAGATTATGCAACTCCCGTTTGCCGGAGGAACACTTTGGGTGCTGCCAAACGTCACAACGTAACTGGGTGATTATAAAGGAGTACTACAGGTGTCTCCAAAGGTACATGTTAGGTTGGCGTATTTCCGAGATTAGGTTTTGTCACTCCGATTGTCGGAGAGGTATCTCTGGGCCCTCTCGGTAATGCACATCACTTAAGCCTTGCAAGCATTGCAACTAAAAGAGTTAGTTGCAGGATGATGTATTACAGAACGAGTAAAGAGACTTACCGACAACGAGATTGAACTAGGTATTGGAATACCGACGATCGAATCTCGGGCAAGTAACATACCGATGACAAAGGGAACGACGTATGTTGTTATGCGGTCTGACCGATAAAGATCTTCGTAGAATATGTAGGAGCCAATATGGGCATCCAGGTCCCGCTATTGGTTATTGACCGGAGACGTGTCTCGGTCATGTCTACATTGTTCTCGAACCCGTAGGGTCCGCACGCTTAAGGTTACGATGACAGTTATATTATGAGTTTATGCATTTTGATGTACCGAAGGTTGTTCGGAGTCCCGGATGTGATCACGGACATGACGAGGAGTCTCGAAATGGTCGAGACATAAAGATTGATATATTGGAAGCCTATGTTTGGATATCGGAAGTGTTCCGGGTGAAATCGGGATTTTACCGGAGTACCGGGAGGTTACCGGAACCCCCCGGGAGCTATATGGGCCTTAGTGGGCTTTAGTGGAAAGGAGAAAGGGGCAGCCCAAGGTGGGCCGCGCGCCTCCCCCCTCCCCTAGTCCTATTAGGACAAGGAGAGGTGGCCGGCCCCTCTCTCTCTTTTCCCCCCTCCACAAGTCCTATTCCAACTAGGATTGGGGGGGGGGAATCCTACTCCCAGAGGGAGTAGGACTCTCCTGGCGCGCCCTATGTGGCCGGCCAGCCTCCCCCCTTTGGTCCTTTATATACGGAAGCAGGGCACCCTAGAGACACACAAGTTGATCCACGTGATCTATTCCTTAGCCGTGTGCGGCGCCCCCAGCCACCATAGTCCTCGATAATACTGTAGCGGAGTTTAGGCGAAGCCCTGCTGCTGTAGTGCATCAAGATCGTCACCACGCCGTCGTGCTGACGGAACTCTTCCCCGACACTTTGCTGGATCGGAGTCCGGGGATCGTCATCGAGCTGAACGTGTGCTCGAACTCGGAGGTGCCGTAGTTTCGGTGCTTGATCGGTCGGATCGTGAAGACGTACGACTACATCAACCAAACGCTTCCGTTGTCGATCTACTAGGTATGTAGATCACACTCCCCCCTTCTCGTTGCTATGCATCACATGATCTTGCGTGTGCGTAGGAATTTTTTTGAAATTACTACGAAACCCTACAGTGGCATTCGAGCCTAGGTTTTATATGTTGATGTTATATGCACGAGTAGAACACAAGTGAGTTGTGGGCAATATAAGTCATACTGCCTACCAGCATGTCATACTTTGGTTCGGCGGTATTGTTGGATGAAGCGGCCCAGACCAACATTACGCGTACGCTTACGCGAGACCGGTTCTCCCGACGTGCTTTGCACAGAGGTGGCTTGTGGGTGACAGTTTCTCCAACTTTAGTTGAACCGAGTATGGCTACGCCCGGTCCTTGCGAAGGTTAAAACGGAGTCAAATTGACAAACTATCGTTGTGGTTTTGATGCGTAGGTGAGATTGGTTCTTACTTAAGCCCGTAGCAGCCACGTAAAACTTGCAACAACAAAGTAGAGGACGTCTAACTTGTTTTTGCAGGGCATGTTGTGATGTGATATGGTCAAGACATGATGCTGAAATTTGTTGTATGAGATGATCATGTTTTGTAACCGAGTTATCGGCAACTGGCAGGAGCCATATGGTTGTCGCTTTATTGTATGCAATGAAATCGCGATGTAATGCTTTACTTTATCACTAAACGGTAGCGATAGTCGTGGAAGCACAAGCTTGGCGAGGTGACAACGATGCTACGATGGAGATCAAGGTGGCACGCCGGTGACGATGGTGATCACGACGGTGCTTCGGAGATGGAGATCACAAGCACAAGATGATGATGGCCATATCATATCACTTATATTGATTGCATGTGATGTTTATCTTTTATGCATCTTATCTTGCTTTGATTGACGGTAGCATTATAAGATGATCTCTCACTAAATTATCAAGAAGTGTTCTCCCTGAGTATGCACCGTTGCCAAAGTTCGTCGTGCCCAGACACCACGTGATGATCGGGTGTGATAAGCTCTACGTCCATCTACAACGGGTGCAAGCCAGTTTTGCACAAGCAGAATACTCAGGTTAAACTTGACGAGCCTAGCATATGCAGATATGGCCTCGGAACACGGAGACCGAAAGGTCGAGCGTGAATCATATAGTAGATATGATGAACATAAAGATGTTCACCAATGAAACTACTCCATCTCACGAGATGATCAGACATGGTTTAGTTGATTTGGATCACGTGATCACTTAGAGGATTAGAGGGATGTCTATCTAAGTGGGAGTTCTTAAGTAATATGATTAATTGAACTTAAATTTATCATGAACTTAGTCCCTGATAGTATCTTGCTTGTTTATGTTGATTGTAGATAGATGGCTCATGCAGTTGTTCCGTTGAATTTTAATGCGTTCCTTGAGAAAGCAAAGTTGAAAGATGATGGTAGCAATTACACGGACTGGGTCCGTAACTTGAGGATTATCCTCATTGCTGCTCAGAAGAATTACGTCCTGGAAGCACCGCTAGGTGCCAGGCCTGCTGCTGGAGCAACACCAGATGTTATGAACGTCTGGCAGAGCAAAGCTGATGACTACTCGATAGTTCAGTGTGCCATGCTTTACGGCTTAGAATCGGGACTTCAACGATGTTTTGAACGTCATGGAGCATATGAGATGTTCCAGGAGTTGAAGTTAATATTTCAAGCAAATGCCCGGATTGAGAGATATGAAGTATCCAATAAGTTCTATAGCTGCAAGATGGAGGAGAACAGTTCTGTCAGTGAGCATATACTCAAAATGTCTGGGTATAATAATCACTTGATTCAATTGGGAGTTAATCTTCTAGATGATTGCGTCATTGACAGAATTCTCCAATCACTGCCACCAAGCTACAAGAGCTTCGTGATGAACTATAATATGCAAGGGATGAACAAGACTATTCCCGAGCTCTTCGCGATGCTAAAAGCTGCGGAGGTAGAAATCAAGAAGGAGCATCAAGTGTTGATGGTCAACAAGACCACTAGTTTCAAGAAAAAGGGCAAAGGGAAGAAGAAAGGGAACTTCAAAAAGAACGGCAAGCAAGTTGCTACTCAAGAGAAGAAACCTAAACCTGGACCGAAGCCTGAAACTGAGTGCTTCTATTGCAAGCAGACTGGTCACTGGAAGCGGAACTGCCCCAAGTATTTGGCGGATAAGAAGGCAAGGTGAACAAAGGTATATGTGATATACATGTTATTGATGTGTACCTTACTAATGCTCGCGGTAGCACCTGGGTATTTGATACTGCTTCTGTTGCTAATATTTGCAACTCGAAACAGGGACTACGGATTAAGCGAAGATTAGCTAAGGACGAGGTGACGATGCGCGTGGGAAACGGTTCCAAAGTCGATGTGATCGCAGTCGGCACGCTACCTCTACATCTACCTTCGGGATTAGTATTAGACCTAAATAATTGTTATTTGGTTCCAGCGTTAAGCATGAACATTATATCTGGATCTTGTTTGATGCGAGATGGTTATTCATTTAAATCAGAGAATAATGGTTGTTCTATTTATATGAGTTATATCTTTTATGGTCATGCACCCTTGAAGAGTGGTCTATTCTTGTTGAATCTCGATAGTAGTAACACACATATTCATAATGTTGAAGCCAAAAGATGCAGAGTTGATAATGAGAGTGCAACTTATTTGTGGCACTGCCGTTTAGGTCATATCGGTGTAAAGCGCATGAAGAAACTCCATACTGATGGACTTTTGGAACCACTTGATTATGAATCACTTGGTACTTGCAAACCATGCCTCATGGGCAAGATGACTAAAACGCCGTTCTCCGGTACTATGGAGAGAGCAACAGATTTGTTGGAAATCATACATACAGATGTATGTGGTCCGATGAATATTGAGGCTCGTGGCGGATATCGTTATTTTCTCACCTTCACAGATGATTTAAGCAGATATGGGTATATCTACTTAATGAAACATAAGTCTGAAACATTTGAAAAGTTCAAGGAATTTCAGAGTGAAGTTGAAAATCATCGTAACAAGAAAATAAAATTTCTACGATCTGATCGTGGAGGAGAATATTTGAGTTACGAGTTTGGTGTACATTTGAAAAATTATGGAATAGTTTCGCAACCCGGAACACCTCAGCGTAATGGTGTGTCCGAACGTCGTAATCGTACTTTACTGGATATGGTGCGATCTATGATGTCTCTTACTGATTTACCGCTATCGTTTTGGGGATACACTCTAGAGACGGCCGCATTCACGTTAAATAGGGCAACATCAAAATCCGCTGAGACGACGCCTTATGAACTGTGGTTTGGCAAGAAACCAAAGTTGTCGTTTCTAAAAGTTTGGGGCTGCGATGCTTATGTGAAAAAGCTTCAACCTGATAAGCTCGAACCCAAATCAGAGAAATGTGTCTTCATAGGATATCCAAAGGAAACTATTGGATACACCTTCTATCACAGATCCGAAGGTAAGACTTTTGTTGCTAAATTCGGAAACTTTCTGGAGAAGGAGTTTCTCTCAAAAGAAGTGAGTGGGAGGAAAGTAGAACTTGACGAGGTAACTGTACCTACTCCCTTATTGGAAAGTAGTACATCACAGAAAACCGTTTCTGCGACACCTACACCAGTTAGCGAGGAAGCTAATGATGATGATCATGAAACTTCAGAACAAGATACTACTGAACCTCGTAGATCAACCAGAGTAAGATCCACGCCAGAGTGGTACGGTAATCCTGTTCTGGAAATCATGCTTCTAGATCATGATGAACCTACGAACTATGAAGAAGCAATGGTGAGCCCAGATTCCGCAAAGTGGCTTGAAGCCATGAAATCTGAGATGGGATCCATGTATGAGAACAAAGTATGGACTTTGGTTGACTTGCCCGATGATCGGCAAGCAATTGAGAATAAATGGATCTTTCAGAAGAAGACTGACGCTGATGGTAATATTACTGTCTACAAAGCTCGACTTGTCGCAAAAGGTTTTCGGCAAGTTCAAGGAATTGACTACGATGAGACTTTCTCACCCGTAGCGATGCTTAAGTCTGTCCGAATCATGTTAGCGATTGCTGCATTTTATGATTATGAAATTTGGCAGATGGATGTCAAAACTGCATTCCTGAATGGATTTCTGGAAGAAGAGTTGTATATGATGCAACCGGAAGGTTTTGTCGATCCAAAGGGAGCTAACAAAGTGTGCAAGCTCCAGCGATCCATTTATGGACTGGTGCAAGCCTCTCGGAGTTGGAATAAACGCTTTGATAGTGTGATCAAAGCATTTGGTTTTATACAGACTTTCGGAGAAGCCTGTATTTACAAGAAAGTGAGTGGGAGCTCTGTAGCATTTCTGATATTATATGTGGATGACATATTGCTGATTGGAAATGATATAGAATTTCTGGATAGCATAAAAGGATACTTGAATAAAAGTTTTTCAATGAAAGACCTCGGTGAAGATGCTTACATATTAGGCATTAAGATCTATAGAGATAGATCAAGACGCTTAATTGGACTTTCACAAAGCACATACCTTGACAAAATTTTGAAGAAGTTCAAAATGGATCAAGCAAAGAAAGGGTTCTTGCCTGTGTTGCAAGGTGTGAAGTTGAGTAAGACTCAATGCCCGACCACTGCAGAAGATAGAGAGAATATGAAAGATGTTCCCTATGCATCAGCCATAGGATCTATCATGTATGCAATGCTGTGTACCAGACCCGATGTGTGCCTTGCTATAAGTCTAGCAGGGAGGTACCAAAGTAATCCAGGAGTGGATCACTGGACAGCGGTCAAGAACATCCTGAAATACCTGAAAAGGACTAAGGATATGTTTCTCATATATGGAGGTGACAAAGAGCTCATCGTAAAAGGTCACGTTGATGCAAGCTTTGACACTGATCCGGACGATTCTAAATCGCAAACCGGATACGTGTTTACATTAAACGGTGGAGCTGTCAGTTGGTGCAATTCTAAACAAAGCGTCGTAGCGGGATCTACATGTGAAGCGGAGTACATAGCTGCTTCGGAAGCAGCAAATGAAGGAGTCTGGATGAAGGAGTTCATATCCGATCTAGGTGTCATACCTAGTGCATCAGGTCCAATGAAAATCTTTTGTGACAATACTAGTGCAATTGCCTTGGCAAAGGAATCCATATTTCACAAGAGAACCAAGCACATCAAGAGACACTTCAATTCCATCCGGGATCTAGTCCAGGTGGGAGACATAGAGATTTGCAAGATACATATGGATCTGAATATTGCAGACCCGTTGACTAAGCCTCTTCCACGAGCAAAACATGATCAACACCAAAGCTCCATGGGTGTGAGAATCATTACTGTGTAATCTAGATTATTGACTCTAGTGCAAGTGGGAGACTGAAGGAAATATGCCCTAGAGGCAATAATAAAGTTATTATTTATTTCCTTATATCATGATAAATGTTTATTATTCATGCTAGAATTGTATTAACCGGAAACATAATACATGTGTGAATACATAGACAAACAAAGTGTCACTAGTATGCCTCTACTTGACTAGCTCGTTAATCAAAGATGGTTATGTTTCCTGACCATGAACAATGAGTTGTTATTTGATTAATGGGATCACATCATTAAGTGAATGATCTGATTGACATGACCCATTCCATTAGCTTAGCACCCGATCGTTTAGTATGTTGCTATTGCTTTCTTCATGACTTATACATGTTCCTATAACTATGAGATTATGCAACTCCCGTTTGCCGGAGGAACACTTTGGGTGCTACCAAACGTCACAACGTAACTGGGTGATTATAAAGGAGTACTACAGGTGTCTCCAAAGGTACATGTTGGGTTGGCGTATTTCGAGATTAGGATTTGTCACTCCGATTGTCGGAGAGGTATCTCTGGGCCCTCTCGGTAATGCACATCACTTAAGCCTTGCAAGCATTGCAACTAATAAGTTATTTGCGGGATGATGTATTACGGAACGAGTAAAGAGACTTGCCGGCAACGAGATTGAACTAGGTATTGGAATACTGACGATCGAATCTCGGGCAAGTAACATACCGATGACAAAGGGAACGACGTATGTTGTTATGCGGTCTGACCGATAAAGATCTTCGTAGAATATGTAGGAGCCAATATGGGCATCCAGGTCCCGCTATTGGTTATTGACCGGAGACGTGTCTCGGTCATGTCTACATTGTTCTCGAACCCGTAGGGTCCGCACGCTTAAGGTTACGATGACAGTTATATTATGAGTTTATGCATTTTGATGTACCGAAGGTTGTTCGGAGTCCCGGATGTGATCAGGACATGACGAGGAGTCTCGAAATGGTCGATACATAAAGATTGATATATTGGAAGCCTATGTTTGGATATCAAAAGTGTTCCGGGTGAAATCAGGATTTTACCGGAGTACCGGGAGGTTACCGGAACCCCCCGGGAGCTATATGGGCCTTAGTGGGCTTTAGTGGAAAAGAGAAGGGGCAGCCCAAGATGGGCCGCACGCCTCCCCCTCCCCTAGTCCTATTAGGACAAGGAGAGGTGGCCGGCCCCCCTCTCTCTTTTCCCCCTCCGCGAATCCTATTCCAACTAGGATTGGGGGGGGGGGGAATCCTACTCCCAGAGGGAGTAGGACTCTCCTGGCGCGCCCTATGTGGCCGGCCAGCCTCCCCCCTTTGGTCCTTTATATACGGAAGCAGGTGCACCCTAGAGACACACAAGTTGATCCACGTGATCTATTCCTTAGCCGTGTGCGGCGCCCCCAGCCACCATAGTCCTCGATAATACTGTAGCGGAGTTTAGGCGAAGCCCTGCTGCTGTAGTGCATCAAGATCGTCACCACGCCGTCGTGCTGACGGAACTCTTCCCCGACACTTTGCTGGATCGGAGTCCGGGGATCGTCATCGAGCTGAACGTGTGCTCGAACTCGGAGGTGCCGTAGTTTCGGTGCTTGATTGGTCGGATCGTGAAGACGTACGACTACATCAACCAAACGCTTCCGTTGTCGATCTACTAGGTATGTAGATCACACTCCCCCCTTCTCGTTGCTATGCATCACATGATCTTGCGTGTGCGTAGGAAATTTTTTGAAATTACTACGAAACCCTACACAAGATTGGGCGGGAGGCATGGCTGGAGGAAAGGGAGGATCCTTCCAACTCTGAACTTGAGAAGAGGGGGTGGAACTCGGTATGGAACATGCCAGTGCCACCGAAACTGCGTTTTTTCACTTGGCGATTGGCGCAACACTCACTTCCTACCATTGTTGAGGAAATCGTTAACTGGTAGCTGCTCGGTTGGCTGGGGAGTAGGGGATTAATAGGCTAATCGGCAAGTTAATTGTCCATTTAATCAATTACTCGGGTGATTAATCAATTAATCGACTACTCGGTGACTCTACGAGTAGGGATTAATCGGCAAGTTAACTGGTTAATCGGATGAATTCTTGAACAGGGCTTCCTACGGGAGATGTCCTAAACCATCGTCATATGGCCACTACGAGTGCATGCTCCCTCTGTGGTGGACAGGATAGCTGGCGACATTCTTTGCTGGAGTGTAATGCGTCTAGATGTGTATGGGCACTTTCAGAAGCCGCGATGGTCGAGCACATGCTGGCAACTTCGGAGCCTGATGCACGATTATGGCTCTTTGCTATGAGTGAGTCTCTCCCACCTGAGCAATTTTAGTTGATGATTGTTACTATGTGGGCTATTTGGAGTGCACGGCGGAAAGCTATACATGAAGATATATACCACACTCCGTTTGCCACTGACAACTTTATCAAAGCTTACTTATCAGATATGGAGTTTCTGAATAAGAAGGAGAAAGCACATGGGATAGCAGTACCACGAGTTCATACGTGGATTCCGCCACCAACAGATCACTACAAGCTCAATGGGGACGCGGCCGTGTCACGCTCGGGCACGTTTGGCGCAGTTGGTGTGGTTTGCAGGGATGAAAGGGGTTTGTTCATGGGAGCGTCAGCTCTCGTTCTCAATGGACTGCGCAACCCCCAGGTGCTAGAAGCACTAGCTGTTCGGGAGGCATTAGCTCTTTCAGAAGATCTCTATATCAACCAACTACTGGTGGCCTCAGATTGTAAGGTGGTGGTAGATGCAATCAGGCAAGGAAGCGCAGCAGACTTCGGAGCCATTGTTGAAGAAATCAAAGCTAGAGCAACTACCTTTATTTCATGTTCGTTTACTCATGAGTATAGAACCTCCAATACGGAGGCCCATAATCTCGCAAAGCATGCTTTATCTTTAGGGTTTGACCGACACACTTGGCTAGGACAACCCGGCGATCTTCTTTTTGTACCTATGAACATTATGATTCAGTAATAAAGCTTTGCGAGATTCTCAAAAAAAAAAAATCCATTTGTGCAGTTGTCACTATGGGAGGTCCATGAGTTAAATGTGCCATCTTTGTTCTTAAATTGGTTGAATTTCAGGCTGGGATAAAGGAAAGTGCAGCCACCATTGTCGCAAGCGTTAAGATCCTGAGCTTAAATGTGCGTTTTGGACTCCCCAATGAGGCAAGGATGGTTCCTATGCTCCTTAAATGCTTTCCCAATGTCGTGCGACTGCATATCATGGTAATTTCCACCAATTCAAGTTTTAGTTTAACATGTTATTACTTGTAAATGGCGTGTGTTCTGATTGAATGCATAGGTCTTTCAAGTCATTTATGCATCACAGCTCTTTATGGTGAATGTGATGATTATACAATTTTACCACATGTTAAGGTGCCATTCATTGTCAGCGATCATGTCTTCTTTATACGTTGACTAGAGTACACAACTATAATTCTGGGTATTGCATGCTCATCTTCTTATGCTATTTTACCCGTTTTTGTTTCTAAATGTTCGTTTGCTTATTTCACACGGATGCATTTGAGCTGTTGCAAGCTAGTAGCAACATAGCAATCCTGCTATGCTTATTTCACACTGATGACAGATACATATGTGCACATTGCTGTCTACAGTTTCTTAGTGGTATATATGATATAATATAATACCAAAGTTTTAAATCGCGGGCAATTCCATTTGACAGCAGATTGTCCGTAACGCTAGCCATTTAGCGGCAGCTAGTACATGGTCATTTTCAGCAGAGAACAGGGTATTTTCAGCAGGAAAACAGAGGATTGCAGTATATACTTGGACATAAACTGAAACAAGCATCACCAACTACAACTTACAAACAAGCATCACTAGTTCACAAACATGGGAACCAAGAGCCTGTCATGTTCTGGTTCCAAATGAAAACTTAAACGCGATCACGGGCCTCGCGGCAGATCAGGTAATTTTGGCCATAGCGTCGCGGGAAGCATCCCAGGCAGCGATTGCGCCGCAATAGCTGCACTTTCGCGGGCGACTTTAATCTCAGCATAATACTAGTTGCATCAGTTCAAGAATGTATATCCGATTTTTTAATATTGAAAGTTTGCAGCCTCATTTCATTCTTCTTTTATGCATGGACGATAATCATGAGAGGCCGAATAACGCACGCACCATCTTAGTTTTTGTATTTTTTTATCTCTGCACTGCTAGCTGCTACTTGGTTGTTGGCACTTTCTGCTAGTTCCATCATGCACATGAAAGCATTTAGTCATGTATGTGACATACTGTTTTTAGAGTTGAGCATTCTCATGTAATTTATGAACCTGAACTGCCAAAAGTAAATCTCCCTTGTTCACCAAAAGACGCACTTTTGTAATACTGTTACCTTATAATTATAATTTCTTCTTCTCCTTCTGAAACAGCTAATAGCAACTGTGGACCAATGTATCTGAGGAGCTAATTCATGTTTTACTTACATTCCTACCAATTTCCTCTAGATATTACATGTAATAATTGTTCTTTCATGCAGCAGATTTTATCGCTTGTAGATTATTTGTTCTGATTGATTTGCATAGACCTGTCAAGTGAATTACCATCAGAGCTATTCACTGTCTATGTTTTCTTCTGCCGTGAAAAGTGAATCCTGTATGTAGTTATTCAAGCAACACATGTTAAGGCTTTCTTCATTCACCAAATGTGTGCACCTCCCTCAATTTCTCTCCAATTATTGACCGATTTGATCTCTTTTTTGCAGTCCAGAAAATGTAATGGGTCCATTGGTAAGCCCAGCCTCAATTTCCAGGAGAGTCCCACTGAAAGTGCTATGTTGCACATCAAAGAGCTGTATTTCCGTG
>NC_053023.1:30796552-30927259 GCF_003073215.2 Triticum urartu | reverse complement strand
CCTACATAATGATGCCAAGAAGACAAATATCATGTGTATTCACTTAGCAAATATAATTAGTCTCATGTATGTATTTTGTCATCAACATCAAAATTTGATTAAGAGCATGATTGCACTTTCACATTTGCTCATTAAATCTATAATCAAAACTTCTTATTGGTTCCATTTTGATTAGAGATGCATAAAATCACATAATGACCATCAAGAACGTCATCTAAATTAATACCGTCTAGCCGCTGGGCCAGGGCCTAGCCTAGACAGAGGCCGGCCATGTCTTTGATGGCAAACCATCGCCGGGGTATAGATCCGACCGGCAAGAGGTAGATTCGGTACCTGCATGCGATGCAGAGGCGTGGCCATGGTTGTGCGAACTGGTACCCTGCCAATCCATGGCAAGGCGCAGTCACATGCGGCCGGATTCGCCAAATCCGGTAGCCGCATGCGCCAAATCCCGCGGCCGCAGGTATAGCAGTTGACCACCAGTGCAGGGGCGAGAGAGGCACATATCCGACCGTCGTTTTGTGGTAGGTTGGGGTAGACTACGAGACAGTGAGTCAGCGAGGTGGCCGAGAAAATGCCGGCGGCGACTATAGCGGGGGTGGGGGCGAGGGGGAGGGGAGGAGGAGAAGAAAAAGGGACGACCATGTCCCCGACGGGCAGGCCAGGGGAGGACAAGGGCACGCGTCGCACTCGTCCGCCCGTGTCCTTTTCGATGCAAACGCGGCCCAAATTTGGACCGGAAATGGTTCAAAAGCAGACAGAAAAAGGACATTTGTTCATTTGCTCCCGCGCGTTGGGTCGCGTTTTGTGTCTGTTTAGCCCCAAACAGACGGGGACGGACCAGTTGGAGTCATGCGTTGGAGTTGGCCTTATATGGCCAGGTACTTTCTACGGCAACAAGCCTACCCGAGGTTCAAGTTCTACACATCGCATGGGTGCTCAAATATTTTCTATATTTAGTTCAGTATTTCTTACATTATTATTTCAATGCAATGACTTGGACTTTTACAATGAAGTGCCTATGGTGGCATTGTCAATGTCAATATCTATTGACTCAACATCACATTGCTGCTCCGAGTGGTAGGTATATGTGTTCGCCTTCATAGGTGTGTGTGTGTGTGTTGTGAGTTTATGCGTTGTAACATGTCTCTCAAAATAAAATATTAACTATAGTATATTGGCCAACATTCAAAATTTGGAAGTATAACTCATACAACTTCTAGTAACTTGATGACATATAGTTTAATACATGACCTTAGATATGAAACATTAAGTTGCATATAAACATCAATCGAGAATATTTATGTGGGGACATGAGTCATTAATAAGAAAATATTCACGACCAATATTGATTTCTCCATTTATACTTGGGCGAAGATCGGTGCGGATTTTCTACGCGTGTGAAGGCAGTGGAGATAGGTTGTCCATTGGCCACACTTACCTTTTCCCATCTATAAATACCTTGTCATACGAGGCATACCAGCACCCAACCACCAGACTATCTAGTGGGAAGAGTAGGAAGATCCCCAATCTCCTCCAGCACCATCTGGCTCTAACCTTCAGCTACATGTTACATTATTTGTTTTCCTGCCTTGTTTTATCATCAGGCTTCTGGCGCTTTTAGTTTCATCGTGAGGCTTCTGGTGCTTTTATAGTGTCCATGCTTTACATCCATGAGAATGTTAGAGGTGGATCTATACCAGTATAGGGTGGAAGTATTCATTTTAATTTGATCTGTTAATCAATATCTTCATGGTTGTTGTTCTTAGCACCCATCTATATGCATTTATATATTATTGCTGGCATGTTATCCTGGCGCATCGGTTTTTTCAGCTCTGTCATTGTTTCATTTGAAATAGACAATTTTGTTTCATTGTGTTATGCGATGTTTAAACTATGAGTTTAGTAATATATTAAGATTTTGCTAGTTGATTCTTTTCAAGAATAACAATGTGCTTGCAAGTACTAATATGGCATGCATGGATCAAGAATAAAATATATTCATGTGTTTGTAATTCATTTAGGTGATCATGGAGCTCAAGGCCAAAGGATCCACCTCTATCAAGGCACTACTTCTAGAGGACATTGGAGTTTCTAGGTTGGTCCTCTCAACAATTCTGCTCAGACTTCACTGTGAGGTTACTCTAGCCATGAATGGGAAGGAAGCTGTTGATTTGTTCCTTGCGGGGAAAAAGTTTGACATTGTTTTGTTCGATAAGAATATGCCCATCATGACTTGTCCAGAGGTACTTAATTCTATATCATTGTATATGCAAGTATTTGGCATATATATATACTACCATGTGGTAGTATATACTCAACTTTATTATTTTTATTATGTTCATATACTATATCTAAGATACTCCAAAGTGAGTTATATGAAAAAATTGCAAGTGAGCTCATAGTTTATTGTATTTGTGAAATACGTACATATTTATACGCAAAATGAAGTATGCACAAAATATGATATATACTACCAAAAAATAGTATATATACTACCTAAACATTCTTATATACTACATATAATCCTCTTATTTACAAGAAAAGACAATATAATATTTATATTGCTCGACAGGCAATTGTGAAGATTCGTGCTACGGGGGAAACTGATGTGAAGATGGTTGGGGTTTCTGCCGATAACCATGCCATGGAGCCGTTCATGAGTGCTGGTGCTGATTTATTTGTGCCCAAACCAATGAGGATGGAGGCTCTTGGCCCTATCATTCAGGAGGTCTTCAACAAGAAGAAGAATGAGATGGCCTAGCGCAATTCATCTTGCTTAAGTGGTGGAGGAAATAATAATGTATAACTTTTTGATCTATGTCTGCTTCAGTCTCCATTGTTGTGTTGCTTGTTCAAATGTATCATTTGATTTCGAGAACTTCATGTTAATGGCAAGACATCATTATCCATAATAATATGATACCTATGATATATTGGATCGATATGATCTATAGGTCTTTATGTTTTTGGCCAAGGCTTCTCACTAACTCAGGTTTCATGTTGTGAGTCATGTACCATTTTGAGAGGAAAATTATTTGACTATCAATATTTTTTAACTGTTATATTGTCCGGACTACTAGTTAATGGTCAGTGTGGCGTATCCAATTAATGACCGCTATTATTAATCCATCACTGATTGAGGGATTCCTGGATTAGGGGGTGTTCGGATAGACGAACTATACCTTCAAGCCGGACTCCTGGACTATGAAGATACAAGATTGAAGACTCCGTCCCGTGTCCGGAAGGGACTTTCCTTGGCGTGGAAGGCAAGCTTGGCGATACGGATGTTCAGATCTCCTACCATTGTAACCGACTCTATGTAACCCTAACCCTCTCCGTTGTCTATATAAACAGGAGGGTTTTAGTCCGTAGGACAACATACACATCAACAATCATACCATAGGCTAGCTTCTAGGGTTTAGCCTCTTTGATCTCGTGGTAGATCAACTCTTGTAATACCCATATCATCAATATTAATCAAGCAGGACGTAGGGTTTTACCTCCATCAAGAGGGCCCGAACCTGGGTAAAACTTCGTGTCCCCTGCCTCCTGTTACCATCCGGCCTAGACGCACAGTTCAGGACCCCTTACCTGAGATCCGCCGGTTTTGACACCAACATTGGTGCTTTCATTGAGAGTTCCTCTGTGCCGTCGCCGTCAGGCCCGATGGCTCCTACGATCATTAATGGCGATGCAGTCCAGGGTGAGACCTTCCTCTCCGGACAGATCTTCGTCTTTGGCGGCTTCGCACTGCGGGCCAATTCACTTGGCCATCTAGAGCAGATCGAAAGCTACGCCCCTGGCCGTCAGGTCAGATTCGGAAGTTTAAACTACACGGCCGACATCTGCGGGGACTTGATCTTCGACGGATTCGAACCACTGCCGAGCCCACAGGGGCAAGTAATTGTTCCGAGGTGTTTTAGAGTTGGAAGTTCATCGCGGCTAGACATGCCGAAGATAAGACCAGCGAATACTATATGTACATAATCAAAATGTCAGTTACATTAATTGAACATATTTTCGCCTTAATTTTTTAAAGTCAAAGGACATTCGTTTATCCTCGGTAGAATGCTGCAAAGATACAAAATCATCACCACCTAGCATCTGATAATCTAGGCAGAGTCAGCCAGGACATAGTCAGGACCACTCTCATGGCTTTCGTGCATCACATAGGCTACAGCCAAATACACCAGTAGTTGTTCTATTAACTCAGTAAGTTATTCAACTAGGTTAAACTTCTATGCTACTCACCAGTTTTTCGTACTTTGCCGCCCATTTTTAAAAACTAATATTGCGCCGTGTGTTCTTGCACATTTAGTGTTCCAAAATTATTATATAGGGTCACTTTAACATCTAGCAATTCTGAGGATCTCTATTTGGGCCGATCATTGCTCTATGGAATAATAACTTAACCTAAATTGCAAGGCACGTATAACATATCCCTTGGCAATAGCCCAAGGTTACACATTGGTCGACTCACTACGGATTTGCCATGCCACTATTTTTTATACCTTATCTAACATGTTTTCTCTTTTCCACCCATCTCTATCTCCTTATTTTCTTCTCTAAACCTAATTTACGGCTACCATAGCCTCCCCGGCCGAACTCTAGCCCCTCCTCTGTGATAATATATATCCTTCATCTTGATATTTTTGTCAATAGCCAGTTAGCATATAGCACCTCTACAACGCGATAAACCATATCCTTCAACGGAATTGCACCTATATGCTGAAATAATGCACTACCTGTATGGGAATCGCCCTTGCCGTCATGTAGTCAACAACTTGATCTATGCCTACTTGTCATTATTTTCCAGTTCGGTCTTGCCATTGATCATTACTCACTACCACATGTAGGTCTAACAATGTCATCTCTCGTGAAGACCTTTGCTCAATAATTTTTTAGATCTAAAAAAAGGGGGATAGTCGGAACCCTTGGATTTGGTGCTCAATTAGTACTAGTATCTATGAAATACAATGATGTATGTGTTCATTTTGTTTAAAGTATATATTTTCGTCGATCCCGTTTTTCCTGGCTAGATAAGACCATAACAACTGGCGCCTAAAAGGAGGCAGCGGAGGCGACCTGTGGGGCCCATTTGACCCAACGGTAGGCCACACTAAATTCCTAAGGAAATTGTGTGGAAAAAATTATAGTCCTCCCGTTTCTAAATATAAGTCTTTTTAGAGATTTTAATATGGACTACATACGGATGTATATAGATATAGTTTAAAGTGTAGATTCATTCATTTTACTCCGTATGTAATCCATATTAGAATATCTAAAAATACTTATATTTAGGTACTGCTATTCACCTAACACAGCCATGGTGGGCTATCCAACCCCAGTCAGATCCTTAAAAAAAGGATCGCTCCTAGACCTCGCTCCCCAGGCAATGCCAGGAGCGAAACTCTAGCGCCGTTTACAGCCGTCCACTGCGGCCTCCCCTTCCGCCGCTGCCAAAGGCCTCTGCCGCTGTGGCGGCGGCCCCCATCTCCGAAGGAGGTGGGGGTTCCCTGGTTGTGGTGCAGGAGGTGGAGGACGGCCCATGTGGAGCGGCGCTGACGGGGAAAAGGATGGTAGCGCGGCGATCCTAGTGGTCTTCGATCTCCTGCCCAACTCGCCGCTCTTCCAGCCGCCGGCCGTCCTGGACCTCTGTATGGATGGGTGCATGACACTCCCGGACCTCTGTATCGGATGGGACCCGGTCGTGCGCGTCCTGAAACATCAGCCCGTGCGGCTTCAAGGAGTCGCATTCTGAAGCTTCGCATTCCGTCCACTCCATAGGGTATATCGACATGGTCTTCTATGCCACTATCCATGGTGTTGATAGTGGCGGGGAATGTCAAGGTGGCCGTCCAACGGCACTATCGTCCATGGTTTGGTGGTGGTGAACTAGTGATTCAGATCGGACGGCCGAATGGTGGTGACTGTAAACTGTTCTGCCGTCATTTCCTACGGCTCCATGACGGTGATGGTCATCGAAATGTCTCTGGGAGGGTTCATCTCTCCTGATCTCATTGTTGACTTCGGCGGTGAGATACAAATAATGGACGATGTCTTGACACAGAGGGATGGTGTGCAGTGGCGGCGTTACATCACATGTTGCTGCTAGGTTCATGGAAAAGTGGTGGCTACAACACATGAGTGACGTCAAAGATGGTGCTATTTGAGCACCCGGTCTTCAGCCCCGGGGCGAAAGCCTAGGTCACACCCGAGTGGTGATACCTGGCAATGACGATGCTTTCTTATGTCGTTACCTTGTTTAAGACATTGCTCAGATATGCTTAGACTGTTCTTCAGGGTGAAAACCTAGATTCTAGCCTTGGTTGTTGGATCCGGTGACCGCGACACTTGAGTGTCGCATCCTTCCCGAAGGCGTTGCTGTTGAAAAACCTCGCCGTCCATGTGGTGCCATGAGATGGTTGGTGTGGATATGTTCACTGTTGTAGTTTGCCGATCATGGATCTTATTGCTTTGAGGCTTTTTTCTTTTTTCCTTACCTACACATAGCATTGGTTTTATATGACTTTGCTAGTTGCCACATGTTTTTTCTTGTGTGTGAGTTGGTGTTGGTTGTGTGCATCCTAGTTACGCAGAGACTGGGTGTGTGCTCTTTGTGTTATGTATTTTCTTGATACTCTATTTTGAGCCAATAAAACCCACCATTTTTCAAAATAATAACATTGTAATGCCGTTTGTAAAACTTACACGTCGACGTCATATACTAGGGACTGGAACTCTCACAACAAAACAATCATTTCAGTTTTGAATTTTCATTTGTAGCGGTTTATATTCATTTTTTGTGTGAAATGCAACTTAATTTTTCTTTATGCATCAACAAAATTAGACTTATTCTTGGATCAAACTAGTTCTTGTTTGAAGCCTCAGTCGCAGTACATATATAATTTGGTCTAATTGCTCTTGTATTTGGTTCACTTTCAGCCAGCTAGATTGATATATTGGGCGCATGCACACATACGGTACCCAATTAGTGATAGAAGAAAAAAAAACTGATCTGGGGAATTCCCACGCTCTGTCTGTTATCGATCTGGAATGTGTTCCCTGCCATAACTAAGTAATTGCCACAATATATGAGGCGATCTCCAGATTAATTGCCAGCCGCTCAGACAAATATAGAAGCGTGATCTTCTGTGATGCAGTAACATTTGACACCAAAAAGAGAGCGGCGATGGCGCGGACGGGCTCGCACGCTCCTGCTATCCGGCAAGGACGGAGTGGCAACGCGTGGCGTATAGTATTAAATGCAACCGTATGTACAAAGCATCGTTACGTACGTTCGCAAGCGAGTTGACGAAGACGGTGAATCTAACGAGGGAGAATCGATACGGGATATTATTGTTCCGTTGGTACAGATGGGTTGTGACTGCTCACGTTACAATTCCGTCTCGTGATTCCGTTGCATAAACGCTGCGTGCGGGATGCCTAGGTGAATACTATAATGTAGGGCACCGTCATCTGTCCGGGGCTGGAAAGTAAAAGCAGATCTGTCTTCTACCCCTGAGGCGGTGGCGATAGCGAGGAGCTCATGGCTATGGAGGTCGCGACCGCCGGAGAGGAGGAAATCGATTTCTTGTCCGATCCGGTCGACAGGTAAACCTTGCCGCTCCCACTTTATGTTCTCTGTGGTAGGATAGAGCAGTTCCTTACTTTCATACTCGTCCCGCTTGAAAAATAGATTTCCACTGCTGGATCTGGACGGAGCAGAGCTGCTGTTGAAACATGGTGCGAACCAAGCGCCAGTGTGCGGGCCTGCTGAATCCAGCATTGCTGAAGCGGGAGATGCCATAGTAGCCATGGAAACTGATCTGAACAGCACTTGCGAAGCAGTAGTGCTGTCTGCAGGAGCTTCAGAGCAGTCTACAGGGAAAGACAACCCTGAAGCCCCTGGCTGGACGAAGAGGTACATCTGCACGACATTAGCTTTACTATGTTTGATTTGTGCACTAATTGTTCCTCCATGTGCATGCCGTGTGCTAAAACACCTAAGTGAAAAAAAATTCTGAAAATATACATCTCTATACATGCAGAATCCGGGTTGGGCATGTACCTGAGGAAAGACCCCCATGTGCTTCTAGGATGAGTGCGCTGGAACTAACACTGCGAAGCTATGCAGAAAACAAAACTGAAACTGTCATAGTTCCTGCTGTGGGAAGGAACTTTGATACACTCGGTGAAGCTTATGATTACTACAATCTATATTCATGGGAGGTTGGGTTTGGAGTAAGATATGGCAAAGCCGGCTAAATGTCGAAAGAACCAAATGCATGCAGGAGATAGTTTGTGGATGTTCGGTGAGTAGTCATTTACTGTGATACGTATCGCTGCCTATGAGTGAAGATGTTATTGACAAATACTGTGATGTTCGTTTTTTTGTACATTTTTAGGGAATACCAAAGAAGGATAACAAATGTACATGCCGATGTAGATGCCCTGCTATGATATGGCTGCTGCGTTCAGCCGATAATGGCTGGTATATAAATGAGTACAGGACAGATCACAACCATGCTCTCACTGAAAAATGTGGTGAGAAAGTTTACTGGCCTTCACACAAGCATATTGATATATACACACGTGATGTGATTAAACAACTCCGTGAAAACAACATTAGCGTTGGCAAAGTTTACAATATAATCGGAAGTTTCTTCGGTTCAATGAGCAATGTACCATTCACCAAAAGAGCTCTCCGAGGGTTGTGTGGCAAGATCAGTCGTGAACAAGCTGATAATGATGTGAAGAAGACAATGGATGTTTTTGCAGAATTAGGAGCAAAAGATTTCGGGTTGTACTACAGAGTACAGCCTGACGAAGAAAGCCGCATACACAATCTGTTATGGTCAACTGGTGCCAGCAGAGCACAATACTACTACTTTGGAGATGCAATAACCTTTGATACAACTTACCGCACAAACATGTATGACATGCCATTTGGACTGTTCGTTGGAGTCAACAATCACTTCCAGAGTGTGATATTTGGTGGTGTGCTCATCAGGGATGAGACAGAGGAAAGTTTCAAGTGGGTCTTTAGTGAATTCATCCGCATGATGGGTGGGAAGCATCCACAAACAATACTAACTGGTGAGGAATGCAATAAGATATTTTGCTTAATCTCTCGTATTGTCGAACACTGTGTTGTAGACCAATGCAGAGCAATGGAATTAGCTATTGAGAAAGTTATGCCTGACACAACACACCGATGGTGCAAATGGCATGTGCTCAAAAAAGCAAAGGAATATCTTGGATCGTATTACACAAAACGCAGCAAATTCAAGTCAGATTTCCACAAAATAGTATAGCACATGTTGACAGTAGACGAATTTGAATCAGCATGGGAGGAGATGATTGAAACATATGGTCTGCAAAAGAACAATTACCTCACCCAGATATATGAGACAAGAGAGAAATGGGCGAAGCCATATTTCCATGGAAAGTTTTGTGCTAAGATGACCAGTACGCAGCGCAGTGAAAGTGCCAACCACATGTTGAAGACTTATGTTCCAGCTAGTTGTCCAATGCATCTATTTGTTCGTCAGTACATGCGGCTTCTTTTTGATAGAGAGGCAAGTGAGAACTATGAAGAGAGGAGAACCAAAATAGTAAGTTTTTCAGAAATTGTTATTCGGATTTTGTTAGTGTGTGATGTCATGTCATCTTATAAATATAATGTCTGCTTTTTCAGGTGTCCCCTGTAGTGAGAATGAACACACCCTTGGAGCATCATGCTAGCAAGGTGTACACTCGAGCTATATTTGACATGTTTGGCCAAATCACATATGAAGCATCACAGTACAGAGTTGAAGAAGTTGAAAAAGGTAAAACATACTTTGTCAGACGACACCATCCAGAAAAACATGAAATGTGGTGTTGGGTTCTATATAAGGTAGAACTTGTTGATGATGGACCACAAGTGTTCTATGAATGTGGCAATTTCGAGCACACTGGCCTGCTCTGCTGCCATGCTGTCAAGGTAATGCACTGCCACATCCTGCTGCTAAAAAATCTGAAAAGTTCTCTTTTGAATGCCTGTATGATGAAACACCACCTATGTGTGACAGGTACTGGATTTCATTGGCATAGATCACATACCAGAGAAGCATATTCTCAAATGTTGGACGAAAGATGCACGAGATATACTGCCAGCCCATCTGTCATACCTTCAGAAGGATAGCATTTCTGTAAAGTCAGTAACATTCAGACATTCAAATCTCTACAGCCATGCACTTGAAGTTGTGAGGTTAGGGGATGCAAATCCAGAGGCATATGGGATTGCAATGGAAATTCCCAATGGATTTTGCGTAGCGGGCTGTTGTTTGTTGGGCCGGCGGACCGTTGGTTGTCCCCAAGAGAGCAGTTTCGTGGATTAGAGGGCGCTGGTTCAGATTTCTCCCTGTTCATCTCCTCTCCTTCCCAGGTCATTCATTTCGCCCGTTCCCCATTCTCCTCTTCCTCAGTTGCTTCTGGAGGCGGCGGCGGCTTCCGGAGGGCGATTAGTGCAAGGAGACGAGTTGATCTGAGGTTGTTCTCTCCTTTGCTTCTCTTCCACTCTTCGTGTATGTGGCTTACTCACAGATCTAGAATCTAGTTATGGCGTTTGTGTGTTACTCGATCTAGGGTTCGTGGTTTCAATGCCTACATGAGCTTCTTTTCTTTTTGTTTGCGTGGCAAATGATTCTGTTAGGAATGTTTTTTTGCCTCGTTCCCGATCCCCCTGATTGTTAGAAGCAGGAGGCTTTGTTTTTCGATCTATCTAGTAGTTGGGGTGGAGAGTGGCTCTGTAGATGTGGATATTGAGTATAGTTAAAGATTGATAGATGTTCAATGTGGCTGCGCTGCTCACTTCCTCTTCGTAGGTGCACGTGTTTTCTTCGGTATTCAATGTTTGATCTATGGAGCAGATATTTTTGATTCAAATCTATCTGAATATATTGACATATGATTCAGAACGAGAATTAATCAATACCATCCGGTGTGTAGTTTTTGTTTGATGTATGTGATATTGTCCTCTAGTAAATTTGCAATAGGGTTGTACAAGTGTCATAGGTTTTTAGCAGTCCCTGGTTGATATTCTGTGTCAGTTTTAGTATATATGTTTTGATAGGAGGCAGAACAATCCATGGCAGATTTGAACACATGTCTTATGTTTTTTGCGCAGCAATCATGTTTTTTTTGAAATTCAGTATTCCATGAGTAATTAATCTGTAAGCCTAGTCTCTGAACCAAAAGTGTGATTTTTTCATTTAACATATTTTCTGGTTTCAGTGCTGTGAAATCAGTTTTTGTCGGTGAGCAGTACTGTCAGATAACAGATTTTTTAATGCATATACAGCTTTTGCAACTAGGATGTTGTGCCAAGTTTGCTTCTCTCGTTGCGCGGCGTACAACGACACGACCTTCGGCATGTTTTTTCGGGATCCAAACGAAAAAATTGTGGTAATGTCTGCCGACATGTGCTCTGTGTGTTTTTGGTAGGCTCTCTATTTTTTTAGTTGTTTAACTTTACTGATGCTTTCATTCTTTTATTTTCAGCTGCTGCCCTGCTCTGTGACAGAACGTTTCCCACGGCACTTTGCTGGTGACTTTCTGAACTTCCGAGCTCATGGCCGACGGTATGTTGTGTATGTGTACACAGGGGCTGACAACAAGAAAAGAATTGGTGGTGATGACTTGTGGAAGTTCATGAAGGACTTCAACTTGGGACTTGGACAGCTTGTTGTTTTTGTGATGACTGGGCGCATTGCAAAAGCATATGTGTGTTCCTTTGGTTCTGGCTTTGTTGATGGAGGTGGATCTGAAGTAGTACAACAAGAGGAAGAGAAAATAGGCACGGATGAAGAGGGACGGGTAGATGAGGATGAGAATGATGGAAAGATCATGGGAGAAGCAACCATATATAGGCATCATATACAACACGGGTATGATTTTGGATTTGGATGAGGAAGACCAGCTTGCCAGGATCATCGACATTGAGCAGGGGAACATTGGTTCACAGTTTGTTCATCGGTTCACACGCACCAACACCAGGAAGAAGTCAATGGTATGTTTCTTTTCTAACATTTTTTTACATTATTGAGCCTAAACGTCTAGGCTTTGCAATCAGATACGTGTTATTTTATAATGGTATAGGTCAAATTTTAAACCTCCAATCATCAGCACAGCCATTTAGCAGCATAAAAAACAATGATAGATCACATCTACATTTTTTATGGCTCTAATCTGTGTCTTTTTTTTGTTTATTCTTTCTTTTTTACCCAGAAAATCCCCAACAAAGTGCGTGTGCTCCTGAATATTGGAGCTGAAGGTTTTATTGGTGTTCGTTTGGGAGAAGGCCCGGTCTCCAGGGTTGGATTCAAAACATCCAAGGATGGACGCATGGTTTTCAGTAAGGAGTGGGGAATTTTCGTGTCAACTCACAACTTGGAGGCAGGGAGTGCTGCTGTTTTCACCTTTCGTAGGAGCAATACGGCCACCTTTGACGTGGTTTGTGTTGTTGACATTCTGAGCATATGCGCTTAGTTTCTACTTCCATGCTAGCCATCTACATTTTGCTGGTCTGTGTGCCATGCGTGATTTCCATGAAACTTGTTGAATGCACTTTTATGGCGGGGGATTTGAACCTCGCTCCTCAAGGGATTATGCTACCCGCTGCTGGCCCATGTGACTTTTATTATTTTGGAATGTGTGGCCTTCGGTTGTTTAGTATGCAATATCAGCAATATTGTCGGAGTTTCAGGAAGAATCTCAACTTTTTTAGGTGGAGTTTGGAGGGTGAATGTAGTTTCCTTTTTTTTAGTTGCAATTTTTTATTTTATATTGTATTTATAAAAATAAAGCAATTAGGAGTATCTGCTCATGTGTATCAACAAGGTGTAAACCGCCTTGTTTTTTAGTATATTTTACAGTTATAAAATTTATACAGATAAATATAAATGAAATAAAAGTGCATAGATTTTTTCAAATTTTATTTTGTAGTCTGATGTAGATGTACAAAATTTATTTTTTTAATTGGAATTTGTCTCGTGTGATTTATTTTTGTAGACATATAGTATACATGCATGGAAAACACCTTGGCTAGTACACGCATTTTGTGTGAATTTTTTAAGATGAAAAATGCCAAGATTTTTTGTAATACTCCTATTTATAGAAATAAAAACATAGCCGACAAAAGGCATATTTGAAGGGTAAACTTGGTTCGCATCCGACTGCGTCAGACACTCCTATTTTATGTAAAGGTTGTGTGGTTTTTCATTAGCCTTTGTTTTTGTTTTATATGTGGACTTTTGTTTTTTCATGCACAAAACAAGGTGGTCGCAAAAAAAAACACCACTATTTGAAGGAGAACCACATAAAAGAGAGCCGTCTCTCTTGCATAGTACACACTATAAATTGAACACCCAGCTTCAATTCATTTTTTCATCAAAGTTTTGTGCTAGTTCTTCAGGGGGGGCGGAGGGGAGTTACCAATTCTGGTCTTGCAAGTCTTCAAACTATAAGAAAAATTATCTCAAAACCTGGTTTGGTTGGTAATCATCTAAATGGATTTTGGCATATATCCGATAGAAGCTCAACAATTTTCAGAACAAAGATGGTTGATGATTTTCAGCATTCAATTATAATCATATGGTGGTCGGAGCACTTTTTATTTCCTATAGCTGTCTTTTATTTCCAGGATATTTATTTCACAAACTTGCATGGTCTAAACAATGATGCGATCAGAGGGATTGTTGACAAATAAAGAACGCCAGGATGACAAAATGTTCCTAATATTGGATATACTATAAAAGTGATATACATTTGTTCTAATAGTAACTTCTTCATCATTTTTTGTAGTATACAATTTTTTTTGATGTAATATGCATGTTTTTGTAATAAATATTTTTTTATGTGTTTTTGTTGTAATAACAATGTTTTGTAATAAAAGACATTTTTATGAATTTTTATGCAACAGTATATCTCTCCTTAGGTGATGAATGATTTTCAGTTATAATCAGTTCTTTGTCCAGCGCCCACACACGAATCACGAGGTTTGTGTGTTCAGGCACAAACAATAGTTTAATGAGCTGCGCTGACAGCCAAGTACACATTAGGCAAGGCAGCACGCACCAGATGGCGGACCGTGTGCATTATTAATCTCAACTGATCCCGTGGACAACCAGACCATGGAATTGTCTATGCATGCGTCCGTGCTGCCCGCGAGGGAGCCAGTTGGCACAGTCCAAGACTGATGCATCCGGCCAAACCTAGACCACTGAGCTACAGTACACAGAAAGGGCACTTTTGGGAAGCGGACAGCATTATTTCAGCCGACCAACCCACAACTGCAATTCATCTGGCTTGGCCCAGCCCGGGATGCGTGTCCGACGCACGCGCTTCTTCTCAGATACACTTCGCCACGTGCCCACCTTTCCCTTATTTGCCCCTGTCTCTAGCCCGCATCGTTGATACAAAAAATGGGTGCGTTGAATTTGGTCCGAACCCATGTGACCGTGCAGTGGGTACGTCGCTGATCCTGGGCCCAAACAGACTGAACACTGTACATACGGCCGTGCCTCGCCTCCGGAATCCAGCCCTTGCCTTATCTACACGCTCTGCTGCGAGCATCTAGCAATCCAGGCCACATCTTCTTTCTTCTTCCTCAATAGCCCCTCCGCGCTCCTGCCCGCCCCTGAGTACAACGGCGGCAGTTAACTCACTCGACGCCGCTGACCGAATCGGAAAGCTCAGCGGAGCGTGAAGCTGCATCGGGCGAGGTACATGTGTTCGCTTCCGCATTCTTCTTCCCTGTCTCTAAGATGAATCTTGCACTGTAGCTACTGTAGCTTGCATCTAATCTCGCATCTAATGGCATTTTTTACGGCGTGTTTGCATGCAGCTGCTAGCTCGTCCGTACGTGGCTGCAACACGATGGCCCCGGTGGAAGAGGGCGACGGCGCCGACCCAGATCGAGCCAGATCGGACGCATTGGTGGGCGAGGTTCCAAGGAGGAAGGGGAGCGGCCCGCACAAGCCGACGGGCTTGCAAGGCTCTGACGCAGATGACGTCCCCAATGTTCGCTGCGGCTTCACGACTGCGTACGTCGGCAGCCTCTCGCCCCTGATGTACGAACAGGTGAAACCAACTGGCCTAGCATCCCTGTTAACGACTCGTGCATCTGGTGGAGGAGACAACAAGATCTACTGGAGTTTGCTTATGAACATAGATACAGATAAAAAACCATGACATTTCCAAATCGCCAGGTTAGACCCATAAATGAAGCAGCTATAGAGTTTGTTACCGGGATAAAGTCAGGATCTACTCCCATCCCATTAGTATCACAAACCCTGCAAAGCGAGATCAATACAAATCGGGCTGCTGTTCTAGAACTACTTGGGATAAATCGGGTCGCAGAGGGAAGGGCCAAAAGAGGGGAAATCCAGGTTAAGGAGGTGCTGACAGTACTTAGGAACATAGATCCGCGTTCCACAACTAAAAAGGACTTGGACGCAACAAATGTCGGCTACACCCTCCTTGTGTGTGCAACGACGATTGCGCCGCAGGCCAGCTATGGATTAGTGCCTGACGAGGTGCTTCACTGTGTCATTAAGCCAGATAAAATCGGTTCATTTAACTAGGGGAAATTCATCATTGACCACATGATGCAGAACGCAAAAGATGTGCAGCTTCACTACAAAATCAAAAGCAAAATAGGATCGTGCCCAATGGGAGGATTTCAACTTTGTCTTCAGGTATGGAATAATGAAAAAAGCTCTTTATGATTGTGTGCTTTTCATCTTTGTGCATGATTACCAAAAAGTAGATGCAAAAGCTAAAGCAAAAGCTACTTCTTGTCCTCATCTTCTTCAGGTGTTCTTTGCGGAATGGATTGATTTTGAAAGCAACATGACAGCCAATATCTGGCCACTGCGTATAGCGGTGACACCCTGAAGGACATATTTACTCTAGCAAGGGATCCAGAAAAAAGATTGAAGGTGAGCATCGTTTCAAAACTATTCAATCTATTACATTAGGAAACTAACTAACGAGCTCTAACTAAAATTGCTCATGGACATGCACGAACAGACAAAACCTTTAACAAGGGCCTGTGAAGGGTCGTGGTATATCCATCCAATCTTGCTCCAGGGGTCCATGATTCCAATTCAGACAGTCAAGACTGCTGCCCATCACTACATCACTTCTAGAGTATGCACTCGGATGCGGAGCGCTGTGTTGCATTTTGCTGAAAATCACTGCCCTCCTGATGAAGTGTTGTCTGCTGAACACCAAGAGCGTTGCAAAACTCTCATTAATCGTATTTGTGGCGATCTCGAGGAAGCTGCTTCTCTGATGTATGATGAGTTCATGGCCTTGGTTGCCGCTACAGAAAAATCACGGTTGAGCACACAACGTGTCCGGCTAACTCCAAGCCCCTTGGTCGGCGCTACAAAAGCTCTTGTGGTTACTCAATGTTTGTTCCTGACAAAACCTCACTCCTTTTTCCTCCATTTCATTGGCACCGCTCAAAAATTACTAACCACTTGATTATATATGCCTTCCTTGCTTCTTCCAGCTACATTAGCAGGGCAGTTGGTGCAAGCTTCAACACACACCCATGAAGAACAATTAGCAAAGGCACGCATGGAGAAAAAGGACTGCATTGGCTCTGAATTACAAAAAACAAATTCCACCCCAAGATTCGTAACACGTGAGTCATGGAAAATTTGCTCTGCTCAACTTTGACATTTTAGCAAACAGCAGCAGAGTATCTAAAACTTCATGCTTGTTGATACAGCTCTGCAGACAGAGCTCCCTCAAGGATCGCCATTTGTAAATTCATGCACACGCACTCTTGTACAGATGGCCAAATCAGTCTCTCAAACATGTAATTAACATAACATACCTTTCATCCATCCACTGCCTTTTTAAAATGACAACTCACCACTGGCATTATGTCTACTGTTTGCCATCCCATCAACAGATCAACAACCTCCATGTGTTGAGAAGACTCCTGAAGCTAGATTGCCAGCACCTACCATTCCTGGAGAAGCAGAAACTCTCATTGTAACAAAGGTGCCCCTTGCGCCTCGTGCGCTTCGTTTCACTGATATATCTCCCGACAATGAGCCAAGCAAAAAAGGTACCAATCTACAGTTCAGACTAACCATTCTGTGCTACAAGTCACAGTTCAAACTAAGCATTCTGTCCACACTCTTCATATATCTGCAGGTGTGCCGATGTCAGCTCGTTTACCGCGGACACCTTATCATTTACGGAGCCGGAGGTATATCACTGAAGTCACTCAAAATCCCATGTGGACAATGAAACGTCCAAGATCGAATATTGTAATGATGGTAGACCCTAAGAGGCATAGAACATCAGAAGCAACTTCTGTTGATCAACCCCCTGACTATAAAACAGAGAAAGGTGCACCTGAGACAAAGCAGGCTGTTGGTGAAAAGGAAGTTGCCGGCACTTCTATAGAAGGTAGCAGAGTACACATTTTTTGTTGCTTGCTTACCTCAGCCTGCAATCATATAACTCAATTTGCATAAATCTACTTCTTACAGGGCAAGACCAGACTATGTGTAGTACACCATCAGCTAAAATTTGGTCTAATAAGAAAAAGCAATCAGATCCTGCTGTCGTGATTGCTTACAAAAGACGACAACGCACACCACGTACCATTTCTGGTGCAGCTGATCAGCAAGCTATACAAAATGCAACAACAGGAGGTGCATCCATGGACACAGGTACATGTCGCCTGCCTTCTCATTCATTCTATGTTCCGAAATGCTAAACTACACTGATCCTTCTTCCAGTTCCAGCAAGCACTTTGGCGGTGAATCAACCATTGTGGGATCTGAGCCCAGCAACTTCCGTACAAAAATCAACATATGGCATAGACTTGTTGTCACAAGGTAAAACTCTACGCTGTACCATTGATGTACCAACTGATCAAACAAAAAAAAAACTCCAGCTGCAAAAAATAATATGTCCTGCTCACCATACAATTGCCGGGGGGACTGGAGACATTACTAATGTTGAAGTGACTCCTACTCACACACTGCTCCGCCGTGAAGGTACGTTGTCGCTACTGTCCACTAACCATTCTGTCCTGTATGCACACACAACAAATCAATTATGTTTAGAAACCTATAAACAACTGTTCTCTGAGCATATCATGATTTCATATACATCATTGCTTTGACGCTCTTGCATAAAAATTCAAACTTGCAGCTATCAGAGATGATGTACACGCAGCAGAGTCAGAAACTCCAACAGAGACAAACAAAAACTCATCAGACCCAAGGCGGATTGCACATGAAAGCACTGTTCCAGCTGCACCTGTTGAAAAGCTAAAAGGAGCAGAGGTGCAAGCAAATGCATGGCAACTTGTATCTAATCACATAACTTTCAATAATTTTTTTTAGAACCATAAATGTGATGAAGCAAGGCTACCTGTATCTAACTTGTCGAGTTTTAAAATCTCCTTCTGCTCGCCCTGTACATATGTTATGCAATTAGTCAATGATTATAAAATTGTTCATACACCTGTGCAGATCACGTAAAGGTGAGGCCTCCTAAAATGAAATCTCTGGAAGCTATTGATGCTGACACATCTCTGGTAATCACTGGTATTCACCTTGAACCGGCGCATAAAGGTACATTCCATCCATCACCATGTCCTTCGTATTCCCATCTCCACTTCTCTTGCTTTCCAAATGATTATCCCATGCAAACAAAATTCTTGTTTCTCAAAACCAATGTACCATGTCATCCAGAATGTTTTTGCTGTACTATTGCTAACGAGAAGCGAGCTGTTATTCTTTGTGTACTATCATTGTCTAACTCACGTTTACTCCTGACATATATTGCAGACAATTCATCAGCTCCAAAAATAGAGCCAGAGATTCACGTAGCAAAATTTCTGAGGATAACAACAGATCCCCCCATTGATGTGGACAAGTGGTACAAGAAGATAAGAAAATGCACCATGAGTGAACGTTCCATGTGAGCATTACTCCTTGGCATACATTCATAACTTTTCAGAAAATAAGCTCTGCCGTCAACTACTCAGCTCAACATCACATCTGAACCTTTTGAAAAAGCATTCTAACCTGATAAACATCTTTATCATTAACAAATAACCCACAAGTGCACATGAAAAAATGTTATTCTGGTTCCAGGCTACCAAACAACTTAATCTCTTTATATCTTGCATCTTGATATGTACCTGCGAACTTTGAGCCGGTGCTTCCAATTGTAATATAAATATAACTGAAACTGATGGTGTGCTAACAACAGGAAATGGCTTTCAATTGACGACCCTTGCCACTTGGAGATGACTGGCCACTCGATCCTGCGGAACTATGGTGAAAATCAAAGCCTCAAACCAAACGGGATGTCAGCAGGTGTTTTGGCGCTAGACATGAAGGACAGCATACTATACAAATACAGAACTCCACGGTGGAGGAAGCTATTTCCCCCAAGCTTTGCGGTGAGTCTCAGCACAACACACTTCTCATATATGACACTTCCATCCTCGTCCATACCTCATAATGTTATTCATCTGTTAAAATCTATCCTACAGGAACAAGCCATCAACTGCCAGGACCAGCACAATACAGACACGCTCTTCTGGATGTTCAATGCAACAAACCTCCCCTACAAGATGGAAGAATGCAAAAAGGTAAGCAATAAAAACCAATACATTGCTTGTTACGAACTGAATGTTACACAATAAAACAATCTAAAAATATGAAAGACTGATATAACTCATCCATGATCCTTGTTCAGTTCATCGTGGTACACATTGTCGACGATTCATGGTGCCTCTATCAAATTGACATAGCTGAAAAAACTATGTTCATAATGGACCCCACTATGACCATGTCAGAAAAGGGAAGTATGGAGATCAAACATATGCGTACAGCTGAACTTATACTCAATTCCCTTTTCAATCGTCTTCGTGAATGGTATCCCAACTGGCATTTTTCAACATTTCCATGGAGTTACAAGTTCAACTATGGCATGCACCCCGGCTGCAGCAAGTACAGTCCACTATGCAATACCCCCATCATTCCTATATGTGTGCTCCTAATCCTAGTAACCTAATAAAGATGCAAAAACAAATGCAGAGCTGATAGTGGATTCTATGTGCTACACTACATAAAGGAGTTTGATGGAGATATCCTGCAAATAATTCCTACTGAGGTATGCAAAGTACATATTCAATAACTTTTTATGTTTCACTCCTCTCTACATCATCTTCAAGCATTTTCCGTCTATGTTTCCTAGGAAATCATTGCACAACTGAGGAAACAAATGGCTTATGAAGTCCTGATGATGAAAGGCAACAAGGCTGAATTGGCCAGCTACCTCTGCGGTGCGAAGCAGGACTAGGAAGAGTTGCTTGCTTCGAAAAGACAAACCAATATCAAACCTATGACCAATGGAAAAGGGTTGCATCTACTCCCTCTGTGCTGAAAAGCTTGCCCCTCAAATTGATGTTACATCCGTTTGAGTTACAAGCTTTGGACAAGCTTTCCTGTGCAGAGGGATTAATAATATCACCATGACTAAGTCACTCTACGCTTGCTCTCTGCTTTAAGACTTATCTCTATCTATTTATGCACTACGACTACCGGTACAAGTATTCCTATCTGGCCTTGCTGCCATGTAATCGACTACTATGCTGCATTGAACTGATATGCTATTATCTGGTTGACACTTCCAGTACAATGAATTTGCCTTATCTTATCTATACCAAAAAATTGCTACGCTAAATGTTATCTCAGCTATAACCCAGTATAATCAATTTGCCTTCTTGCTTAAACTTATCAAAATGCACGATATGATAATATAACCAGACATATTACCTATGGCCTGTTGACACATCTGCTATTGTGCATCTTTATATTTTTCTCAAAAGTCCATTTAAAAATGATGGAATGTAGTGCAAAACCACTGGGTCCGCGTTCACATACATGCCCATGCCCATTTCACCCTCATGCATAATCACGCGCAACGTTGGCAACTACCTACGAATCATGAATTTGTACATCTGAGCAAAACTACAAACTTCCACGATGGCACCTTGGAACGGTTTTATATGCGATCTCTTTCATATGCTCCTAAGTTGAAATAACACATCTATCAACAGTGACTCCGCATCATATTGAATTACCATCATAATCAAAACAAAACAAACGTAGGAAACTAAATCTCTTTTGGAAAACGGGAAGGACAATTACTCATTCATCAAATCATGACCCGTGAAAAATTCATGAGTGTACACCACCGAAAAGTTAAATAAAAAAAGAAACAAATCAAATTTGACTTTCTCGTATCCATCTAGACGCATCGTGTCTTTTTTAATTGTGTGGGAAACGTCGGGAAGCGACGAGGGGGACTGGTAGCAATCAACAGGAGACTGTGAAAAAAATGGTCAAACACACGGAAAGGGTTCTTTTGTTATAAATTCATCACGTCAATTTTTGTAGATATTTAATACAGATGCATCTGGAACAAAATGTTGCATGTTTTCATTCGTCACACAATTAGCGCATGCAGGAGATATTGCCATTTCAGAGGGGATCTTCCATGTAAGATATTTAAAATAATATTGAAACACTACCAACCAACAAGTCATAATAGTATCCTCTCCCTTGATACACATAAAATAAATCAAAGACAAGCAAATAATCAGACAGACCCAAGACAACCAAGTCCACACAAACTACTGCACCAGACTCGATACATGTCATACGTCCACACATTTTAAAACTAACATACCACACGAGAATTAAACCTAAGTTCATTTATTCAAGATAACTAGATATCCTCTGCCCACGACACCACATCAAAGCAATCCACCATTTTAAAGCAAATTGCGCGCAACCCACACAAATACACATGTCGTCATCCCTTGCCTCCTTCCAGAGCAGCACGCAAGACATCATCACCCACAATATTCCCCTGCTCATCCCGCAGACGGAAAAGCTCAAAAATAGTTGTCTTTCGGAAAGTGGCCAAATTTTTCTGCACATTTTATTGTCACGTGCAATCACACAAACAACTATCTTGAGATACAACAAAAAGGAACGTCATATGAGAAGACCAAGAAAAATGACAGATTCTCTTACCTTCGTCAGAGGCCACATCATCTTTTCACCATCGTACTGCCTGATCGCATGCAGCATGCACATACCAGACTCATCCCTGTCACCTATACAGACGTGTGCATACATCACCTCTCTGCCGAGCATGTAAAAAAATATGCAAAAAAATATCTCCGGCACAAAGTGTCATTTACCTTGTAAATACTTCCCGGGTTATGTTTGGGAATTTCCGGTTCCATCTGTCAGGTGTGTAGTGCCATTTTGCAAAGAACTTGTTAAGGCAACTAAATAGCACGTTGTGAATCTGTGACACCACCTCGTGATGGGTTGTATGTCGCTGCTCTGCTCCCACTATTTGAGCACACAAAGGATCCAGTATGTGAATCTCCTTCCTGATCATATCTCACATGTATGCTGCCCAGCCATGGTCAAGAATGGCTGGCACAAAGAACTGCAACAAACAACAAACGCTTGCATGAATAATACTTCTCCACATTGATGAAATTGCAAACTAGTTGACATAGACTGACCCAAAACTTACCGTCTGATATGCTGTGACATCATGATGAGACTGCGAAATTTGCAACTGAATAGCTTTTATATGCACAACTTTCTCCCCAGCAAGAGCGTGCGTCTGTTATAGACACAGTAAACAAACAAACATATTCCATGACCAATTGCAACCTGGCAAACATTTACAAGATATCTACCCAAAACCAGTAAAAAGGGTGTACTGACCGAGAAATCTGGTTCAAGTACTTCCCTCCATAGCATATACTGATTCACAGCGTGTGCACCAACATCAAGCTGATTAAACCTCCTGATTGCAAGCACAGCTACCTCGTGATCAAGAGGATGTCCCCCAATTAATTGTTGCTGAACACACGTAGCATTTAGCCGAAGCATCCGCGGGGTTTTATGCTCAATCCACATGCTGCAAAAATCACACAAACATAAGTGCGATTTATAAAATTGCTTTAACCGACTAACTGGCGATGTGAACTTTAAAAAAAGAACACCAGCATTATACCTGTCAAGGTCAAAATTGTTGTTTCCAGACACCCAGTTATAGAACTTATCCACCAAGGGGACTGGTGGGGGCTGAGCTAGACACCCACTCACCCATGGGTTGCGTGCAAAGCTTGCAGAAGTGGCATACTTCCTCTTTGGCAACGTAGCTACCATGGTCCCAAAATAAACAACATTGGGCTCTCCCTCTCCAATGTCGTACAGACAGTTAACCGTGTCCGTAATTACCCGAGCATATAATATAATCCTGTCTAATACTACATTCTTCTCTTCCATTTATCGGTCCTCAACAACTGGGTTATCATACACAGGGGCGTCGTTTGGCTGCTGTGATGACACCGGCCTCGTATCTGAGACAACAAACAAAACATACTAAATTAAACCATGTTGACAACAAGAACAAACATAATTAAAAGTCGACGACAGCATTTTGATGAGGTTAATATGACACATAAAAAAATTTGATCACCTTGCACATCGCAGGAATCAACCCGAGTCTTCTTCCCTGAATTACGTTCAAAATGGGCCTTGCTTGAACTACCACCTGCATGAACGAATTAAAGTTAACATACATCCTAAAAGGCTGACCTACACAATGTATGCACACCTACGGCACCTTCATCATCCGACATTTCGAGCCGCCGAGCAACCGTTGGGATCACCCTTGAATGCATGGCCTGAGCATCTGCACCCATAAAAACAATAACCATAACCAATCCTATCCTGATTGTTTTCAATGACGTCATATACTCATATTTAGTGGACAAAAATACCATCAGAGCACTTGGAAGATCCATCCAGTGTGACACACTTTGACAACCCGCGCGCTTGACAGCACCTACAACGATCCCGCACAAGTGATACAATTCTATCAGCAAAGCTAAGCATGTCAGACTGCATCCTACTCCGCAGCAACGACATGCTCAGTGTGCACTTTGCATTCTGCTGCTTCAGCATCAGGCTCAGCTCTTCAAGGACCTGCAGATTGCACAATGCTTGTCTTAAAAACCGATATCCATCAACATTTCAACAATAAAAAGTCATTGCATTACCCACCCAGAACCCCACCTAATTAGATGAACAAAACTTATCGGATCACCGTAGCAAGTCTGGCGCAATGATTTGCAAAATCCCTTGGCTCACGTGAATGATATGCCGACCTCACATCACCCAAATAGTCATCTGGTGCCGTCGTTGCATGCACACCCAAATCCGAAGTCCATTGGTCCACTCTATTAGGCACCCTTGGAACTGATTGCTTCACTGAACCTGATGATACATGGTAGTCAATGCATCCTTGGCACGTCGTGTCTGGCCGCGTGTACATAACTAGCTCCGCAGGCCGCACCTAGAAGCATGGAACAAAAAAACTTAGACAATCACAATCACTTCTCAACCTCGACCGAAATGAATTTTTAGACCAACAACTACAAAAAACATACCCCTGCAGGGACATAACCCCACTTCCCGTGCTTCATGCCATAAGCCATTATGATCATCTTCCGAAACCTTTTCTATTCGAAGCACTGCACGCGGGGCAATTCAGATGGCGGCATATTGAACAATCCAAGGTCAATGTTGTCCAGCAAGAAAAGCTGCCATGGATTATAATCAAGTAAGCAACAAGAATTCAATAGTACACACACATCGTTTCCTGAAAATCCACACCCAAACTATGAAAACCTAAAAAATGTGTTCACCTGGAAAAAAAGGTGGCACGCAAACATATGAACCGTTGCTGCTTTGCTTTGATAATCATTCTGCAACTTCACAACAGCTGACATCAATTTCTGCATAGCATACTCACACCAATTGAACTGCGGGATCAATTCTGGATTGGCCAGAGCACCCCAGAAATCAATGGTCATGGTGTCATGCTTGGTACACGGTGCTATCAAATAGCCCATGACAAAGATGACGAATACAATTTGAAAACAATCCTTTTCAATTTTACTCGAATCCTCTGAAATATCTCTACTTATAAAACCTTCAGCCGCCTTCAGATTATGAGCAACTGTACTGTCCATCCCAATTGACTGCTTGATGAAATTGATTGCAGATTGAGAAATTTGTGCATCCCTGCCACCCACATCTCGATTCCCGCATGGGATGCCAAAAACCTTGTGGAAATCTTCTGCTGTGAAACCAATTGTATTGTCATTATCAATGACGATTGCACGACACCGAGCATTCACCTTCCTCATAACCCAAGCACTCATCCTTAGGTCCAACTTGACAAGCATTGGGAGCTTCAGAATTGCACCAAAACCAATTTCGGTTACAAGCCATCTCTTGTATTCGTCAAATTTTGCAACCATCTCTACAACACGCTTAACTGACAACCGAGAAGTAATAACTGGCTGATGTTCTTCTGTCGGATCAAGTGCAGGCTCTCCCTCACCCACCGCTCCATCAGAAAAATCATGTTCCCCAAACTCTTCGTCCATCTACAATATTGCAACTGAATCACTACATGGATCTACTCCTCAATTCCAAGCTACAAAGTCTATATGCAAAACTACATGCCACAGCCGAAATTAGATCTGACGCCATGAAAAACGTACCAGCGAATACCCGGGCAACGAGGCGCCAAGCGCCGCACCCGAGCAGCTACTGCAAACCTCCCTTCAGAGCCGACGGAGAAGATACCTGCTTCACGAGATCCAGATCCAGCGACCTTTCTTTGAACTAAAGCTCCGGCTGTGATGTCTCTGACTGGATAGCCATTCAGATGCGGATAAGGGGGTAGGTGGTCGAGCACATCGGACAAGGCTCCGGGCGATTTAGATACCAAGGGATGCACGGGCCAGGCCAGTCTACGCACGACGGGCCAGCCCACCAGAACGGACAGCCCAATCACTTTGAGGGACGAGGAGTACTACTGTTACACGCTTGTTTCACCTCCTATGCGTTAATATTACTGACCGGATATTAAAAATCAAAAAAACTTGTGCTTGAAGAATGTTAAACAGCATGTGCAAAAAAATTAAGCAGCATGTGCAAAAAAATGTTCAAAAGTGTATAAATAAAATGTTTCTCTTGCCTAAGAGTGTATACCAATTATATACAGCATGTGTGAAAGGAGTTAATCATTACTTATAAAAATTATCAAGCATTTGAATAATGGTGAAAACAAGTATTAAAAAAATATTATTGGCCAATTTAAAAAATGTAAATGCATAAAAAAAAGAACGGCCACCCATGAAAAAGCAACACTTCTGTTTAAAATATTTATATGTGTTTATAGAAAATGTTGCAATAATAAAAGATGTAATTCTTTTATTTTCAAAAAAAATCATTATCAGTCAATTAAAAAACATACTAAAAAATATGCATCTAAAAAAATATGGACATATATAAAAAATATAAACTTGTATTTTAACAAATATATCTTTGCCGTACAGGAATAAATGTAAAAACTAAATCTAAGTAACACAAAAGGAATAAAAAAAATTATGCCTGAATATCTGCATACAAACAATGGTTAACCATGTTGGTGACCATCCGTTTCATACATGCACGCCAGCTCCTAAAAATCACGGCTTAAAATGCAAAAAAGAAAAATGACATTCATGCTGAAAAGCCTTCTCTCAAAACTCCCATTCTGACAGGATAAAAAAAGACATATTTCACACACCGTAGGCATCATCATTCATAGTATCACATAGGACATTACATCTGCAGCTCGTCCACACTTAGCACTACATGGTTACAGCGTCACGTCCACACATCGACCAACTAGAAAAGCATAACGTAATTTTGCATAACACTAAGCCTATGCCTAGTTAACCACTCTGCCGTCTCGGCCAGATAAGAACGGCCACGTCGCCTAATTAACCAGGCGCAGGACAACATCTGCCACGAGCAACAGCAGAATTGCCACCCCAATTACCAGGTTTGCTACAGATACCACCAGGTTGATGGAGGCGGCGTTGGCGACTGTCACACCTTGCCGACCGGCAGCTGGAGCTGCCACGAGCATATATCCTGCGACCGCACTAGCAAACGATGCAGCCTGCGACGCCTCCAGCGGCCCATTTTGCTGCACCGGCTGGCCGTGATCAGCTTGCACAACTTGAGCTTCGACAGCTTGCCCATCCTGCATCTGACCCGGACCGATTTGACCCACAGCAGCTTCTCCTCCTTCAAGATTGGCCAGATGCGCTGCATAGCCTTCCTGCCACCTGTAGAAATCGCATCCGCCTGCTGAAGGCTGCAATGGATCCACAAGAACACGTACCTCGTGATAATCTACCCAGCTAAACATCTCAAAAAACACCCATACCCAATCCAAGAAACTGGACTTACGTTGTGATTCCGTCACTTGTAGAAACGCTGACCGGCGTTCTGCCCGCGCCTAGCAACGTAGGTCACCACGTTCCTGCCGCAATCCGGACAAGGCACGATTGGCAGAGCAGCTGGATCCGCCATCTTCGATACCTAGGGATCTATCTGCTCTGATTTGGTGCGACCTAGAAGAAACTGTGGGGCAAGTCTAGGGTTTCGTCTTGCGATTTGGGAATCGAATGGGGACCAGATCCAGAAGGGCCCGTGGATTGCGTTAAATACATCCAGTGGGCCGCCAACTACTTACTGTACCTCACCGTTACAGGCCGTCTCGTACTTCCCGTACACACAAGTCTAGAACAGTAGACAGACGACGCGTTACATAAACACCGTGAAATCCTCGTCTAACGCCCGAGCCACCAATGTCTCTTGCCCGTTACATACGCACATTAACTGTACTCACCCGTTGCGTACAATACAGCGGGCCCCTCGCGCCTCCAGCCGATCGAACGCATACAGATTCCGAGAGCGCGCGAGCTCGTCCGCGCCTAGCAATTATCGCACCAAAAAACGGTGGGTTAGTATTTGAATGTAAACAATGGCCAGTGCGTATATACACTGCATTTCAGGAGATATTGCTCATTAATCCCAAAAGATACGAATCCAGTATTAAATTTTGATTTTTATTTTGGGAGAGAGCAAGATAGAGCGTTTTTTGAGCATCAGTACAGACATAAATGCTCATATACACGCGCATACACTCATCTCTATGAACGCACACACGCATCCCCTACCCCTATGAGCACCTCCGAGAGACTGAGTCAGCATATCATTTTGAGATTTTACGAAGTCACCGTAGGCGCCTCGTAGTCGACGGGAACGTCTCCTCCCACTGAAAGCGTATCGCCGGAATTTCTGAAATAAATCCAGGATAAATGCGAGCATCAGAATTTGAACCCTGGTGGGTTGGGGATACCACTGTCCACCTAACCATCTCAACCAGAGGTTGATGTGATTTTGAACGGACGGTGGAGAGGTTGGCTGGCTATGAGGCCTTTCGTCCCTTGGCCCCCTATAAATACCTGGGCATACGGTGGTACAAGGCACACCAACAGCAGTCTCAAGCAGCAAGAGCTCCATCTCTCCTCCTATTCCACGATAAGCGCTAGCTAGCCTCAAGGCCTCAATTCCTTCCTTTGTTTTTCTGCCTTGTTTGTCTCCCGACAAGTCGTTGTTTCTGTGTCCATGCTTTCATGATTTACAGATAATTAAGATACTGATTAAGTGCTATGCAAGCACATGTACGATGAAACCGAGTACATTTTGATCTATGTAGCAAAATACATTTTATGTTATTATTGTTGACATCTATTTGTATATGGTTCCATATATACATGTTGCCATTGGCATTGTTTCTTTGCTTCCCTATGTTTTTTTTCGTTTCTTTTGTATGCGCGGTTGCTATCTAGCCTCATATTTTGGGTGCTATATATTGCAAAGAAAAACATGGCAATTTGTCCATGTGTAGCACAGCACAGTCAACCTCTGTTTTTTTATTCATTCAATGTGCCACATTTCTTTTGCTTGTGTTCATCATTTTTTATTTTTTTATCAGAAGATAATTCATTATGATTTTTGTTTTAATTCTTCTTGGGAATTGCAATCTCTGTGCATATATTTGGCTTGTATGCTACATGTTACTTCAAAGAACATGTGAAATCATACATGTATAGCACAGTAGATCTCTTTTATTTTTGTCATGCAAAAAGTATCAACAATTGATGCTGGAGCTCGATCGTTCCCCTGTTCCTCCATAATAAGCTCTAAATCTGGTCTTAAGGTCCCCATTCCTTCATTTGTTTTTCTGTCTTCTTTTCTCATCCGACTTGTAGTACTTTCTGTTCTGTGTACATTCTTTCCAGACAAGAGATTGATCATTAATAGGTTTCATACATGTCTATGGTGAAACAAGTACAGTTTGATGATGTTGCACGATTTTGTTGTTGTTTATGTTGTTGCTGTTGTTGGCATCCATGTATATGCACCTAATAACAGCAACAACAAAAACAATAACGAAATTCTGCTACATGTCTAGGGTGCATAATAATGGATATTGATTGTGCTACACAAGGATTGATTGTTGGGGTGTCAGCTGATGATCATGCCATGGAGGAGTTCATGAGCGCTGGGGCTGATTCCTTCGTGCCCAAACCAATGTGGATTGATTGTCTTGGGTCTATAATTCAGGAGGTCATTAATAAGAAAAAGAATGCCATGAAGTACCACATCCAACTTGCTCAAGGGGTGGACGAATAAAGTTTAGATGATCGATCAATGTTCTATTCCACTGGTATTGTTGTGTTGTCTGTTTTATCGCTAGAGTTTCATGTTAAAGGTTGGTTGGCGTTAGCAAGAAGAACAACAGAGACAACCTATGATTATATGTGATCAATATAACATGTAGCTCTTTCAGTTTCAATCCAGTAACTTTTTGTTAATTTGTATACGAGAGATTTATAGCTTTGTTAACACATACCGTTACAAAAGTAACAATTTGAGAACCAAAGGCGGCTCCTCGACTCTGAGACTTTGCCAAAAACATAAAAGAGTTGGCGCCGGCTCGGGAGCTATGGGTGGGTCGACGGCAAGAAAACCGGCTCCATTTTTAAGGCGGAATTGTAGAAATTTCTTCGTACATTATATTTTATGTATTTTGAGTATAAAGAAAAGTCCACTGTACATGATTACCAAGGAGCTAAACATAGAAACCAAAAAAGAACAAAAAGGACCGTACAAAGCAAGTCTACAAGACTTAACATTTTACAAAAGGATTTAATCCATTCATCAAAACCCTGATACTTTTTTTTCGATGCACTCTGTATTCCATCCACTGAAGCTGCTCTTTAAATCTCCTTCTGCATGAATATAGATAGACTTAGTTGGCGGGCTTTGAAAATGAAATGATTTCTCGTATTCCAAACCGCCCAGCGGATAAGCACAATTATATCCAGAAATGAATGACATTCAAGTGAGCTTTAATTAAGCTGATAGATCTGCCCCTGAATGTCACTGGGTATAAGTTGAGAGTTCTCACACAAAATTATCCGGATACACCAAGTGACTTTTGCTTCGTCTTTTTAACATTCATACGAGTTGCATTGTATTATATTTTATTATTTTCTTCAGTTCATATATGTGCATAGATACATGCAAGGATGACATTTCTGTGGTCAAATATTGCTGACGATGAATATCGCTATAGCTAGTAAAATTTTCTTGACTGGCCACATACTGTACGCAATTTATGTCCAGTACACAATTCTTTCCCGTTTTCTCACATACTATGACAAATTTAATGGTTAAAATCACGGACTTAGATATATTCTTGATCCTAAGATATCACCTTTTGACCATGGGGCATACAAGTCTGGCCCACGAGAGCAGCTGAGTATGTATTCAATTGGATCGCGAATGCTGATGTCCCGAGTTTGCCGGACTTATGCATATTAATATGTGAATCTGTGCTGATTCTTTTTATTCAACAATCTGCATGTTTGCTTGATGTACAAAAACCTTGTGTAGTATGAAGTAGGATTATTCTCGTCTTATGTGGCAATTATTTACTCTCAAAACCAATGTAGAGCTTGTACTTGCGATTATTATTGTCCAACATGACATATATAAAGCTATTATCATATAATCTTTTATTAAGCTATTACCATATAATCTTTTATTCTTCTCTGTTATAGCTAATAGGAGGCATTGTTCGCACTCACATGATTGTGCACATGTGTCGTAGCACATATAAATTGATTAATGCTCTTTCTTATAGGATTGACTATCAAGGATTTTTGGCAAGTTGATGACCGAACTATTGTCTTTGTTGCAGATCCAACCTTTGGTTTGATACTTCTGTATTAAAGATAATATCACAGTACACTTAGTTTTTCCTTTGCCATGGCTATTTTGTTATCTGAATAACGAAACGGATCTCCCATATTGATTGCAAATTTTAGTATATTGCTCTAATGAAGTTCAGATCACTAGTAGAAAAAGGGCCATTTGTCCCGGTTCATAAGGGTCTTTAGTCCCGGTTTTGACTAAAGGGTTGGTACTAAAGGCCCCCCCTTTAGTCCCGGTTCTTATACGAACCGGGACTAATGGTCATCCACGTGGCCGCTGCCTGGAGCTCCACCTTTGGTTCCGCCGGGACTAAAGGAATTTTTTCGATTTTTTTTTGAAATTTTTAGAATTTTTTTAATTTGTTTCTTCTGATTTTTTAATTTTTGAATTATTTTACAATTTAATCTCTAACCACCCCTCATCACTGCTCAATTTAACCTCTAATTTCTAATCACCCCTCATCATTCCAAATCATCTAACTTCCCGACCAGTCACCCATCCTCTCACTACCCCAGTCTGAGCACGCTTAATTTTCGGGTTCTATTCTCCCTCGTTTCCAAGTCTACACTTATTGTTTTCCTAACAATATTAAGATGTCAATCCTATTAACCCTTAGGAGTTTAGCTTGAGTATGAAGTCACACATTTCACTGTTTGAGTTTGAAACTATTATTCTAAAAAACAATAATTATTTAGTAACATTAATATTTCTTGAATAAGTAGTTTGACCATGGTTTGACCATAGTTTGACCAGATTTGACCAAAATTCAAAAAAAACTGAAATAATTATTTAGTAACACTAATATTCTTGAATAATTATTTAGTACCACTAATACTTCTTGAATAAGTAGTTTGACCGGATTTAACCAAAATAAAAAAACAGAAATTTGAGCATAACTTTTTTTTCCTTTTAGAATTTGAGGATTCTAAAAATTTGCAAACAGGCCGCAGGCGGTCAAAATCAGATGCGGATTTTCGTGCTGAACATTTTGATATATTATATGTTTTTTTCGATATCGTATGCAAAAGTTATAGCCGTTTTACTTTTTCATAACACTTTTTTGCAAAACAAGTCCAAATTTATGTTTTTTAATTTTCCTAGCTAGTAGATGTAGTAACATAACTACATCTCAAAGAATTTTAATTTTTGAATTTTTTTATCATTTTCTTTTTTTTTTCAAAACTGAAATGGCGATACGGGGGGGGGGGGGGGGGGATAATTTGAAAATTGAGGCATTAGTCCTAGTTCGTGGCTCCAACTGGGACTTAATGTTAGACCTTTAGTCCTGGTTGGAGCCATGAACCGGGACTAATGCCTCAATCCCTTTAGTCCCGGTTGGTGGCACGACCAACACTCTCAGGCAGCACTCCATTGGCCCGAGAATGCTATTGATTTAACATATGCATGTCTCAAATAAAGGAGGCGAGTCTTGGGACCAACATTTGGTGCACATGGTTGAATGTCTCGCTCCCATATCCTTGTTCTTCGGACGTGTTTGGACGCTGATGTCTACTACACAACCTTCTTCTTGTAGACGTTGTTGGGCCTCCAAATGCACAGGTTTGTAGGACAGTAGCAAATTTCCCTCAAGTGGATGACCTAAGGTTTATCAATCCGTGGGAGCCGTAGGATGAAGATGGTCTCTCTCAAGCAACCCTGCAACCAAATAAAAAAGAGTCTCTTGTGTCCCCAACACACCCAATACAATGGTAAATTGTATAGGTGCACTAGTTCGGCGAAGAGATGGTAATACAAGTGCAATATGGATGGTAGATATAGGTTTTTGTATCTGAAAATATAAAAACAGCAAGGTAACAAGTAATAAAAGTGAGCGTAAACGGTATTGCAATGCGTTGAAATAAGGCCTAGGGTTCATACTTTCACTAGTGCAAATTCTCTCAACAATAATAACATAATTGGATCATATAACTATCGCTCAACATGCAATAAATAGTCACTCCAAAGTCACTAATAGCGGAGAACAAACGAAGAGATTATTATAGGGTACGAAACCACCTCAAAGTTATTCTTTCGGATCAATCTATTCAAGAGTTCATACTAGAATAACACCTTAAGACACATATCAACCAAAACCCTAATGTCACCTAGATACTCCAATGTCACCTCAAGTATCCGTGGGTATGATTATATGATATGCATCACACAATCTCAGATTCATCTATTCAACCAACACGAAGAACTTTAAAGAGTGCCCCAAAGTTTCTACCGGAGAGTCAAGACGAAAATGTGTGCCAACCCCTATGCATAAGTTCACGAGGTCACAGAACCCGCAAGTTGATCACCAAAACATACATCAAGTAGATCACGTGATATCCCATTGTCACCACAGATAAGCACATGCAAGACATACATCAAGTATTCTCAAATCCTTACAGACTCAATCCGATAAGATAACTTTAAAGGGAAAACTCAATCCATTACAAGAAAGTAGGGGGGGGAGAAGCATCATAAGATCCAACTATAATAGCAAAGCCCGCGATACATCAAGATCGTGCCAAATCAAGAACACGAGAGCGAGAGAGATCAAACACATAGCTACGGGTACATACCCTCAGCCCCGAGGGTGAACTACTCCCTCCTCGTCATGGAGAGCGCCGGGATGATGAAGATGGCCACCGATGAGGGATCCCCCCTCTGGCAGGGTGCTGGAACAGGGTCCCGATTGGTTTTTGGTGGCTATAGAGGCTTGCGTCGGCGGAACTCCCGATCTAGGTTTCTTTCTGGAAGTTTGGGTGTTATATAAGAGGTGTTGGAGTCGGGAACAAGTCAGGGGAACCCCGAGGCGGCCACGAGGCAGGGGACGCACCCAAGTGGGGTAGGGCGCGCCCCCACCCTCGTGGTGGCCTCGGGGGATCTTCTGGCCCACTTTCGGTACTCCTTGGGCTTCTTCTGGTCCAAAAATGATCTCCGTCAAATTTCAGCTCAATTGGACTCCGTTTGGTTTTCCCTTTCTGCAAAACTCAAAAACAAGGAAAAAACAGAAACCGGCACTGGGCTCTGGGTTAATAGGTTAGTCCCAAAAATCATATAAAATAACATATAAATGCATATAAAACATCCTAGATGGATAATATAATAGCATTGTACAATCAAAAATTATAGATACATTGGAGACGTATCAGACGCGTCGGCGGGTGTTTACAACGTCGGAGGTATTGCCGTTAGAGATGCCCTTAGTCGCAGTACACATGTAAATGGGTATAATTCGTGTATATTTCGTTCACATTAACTCATTAAGCCAGCTCGATTGATATATTGGGGCCATGGCACACATACGGTATCCAATTAATGGTAGATGATAATATAAGAAATCAGATCTGGCGAATTAACCACCCAATGCCCACCCTGCGTCTGTGATCGATCTGGAACGAGCTCCCTGCCATTCCTGCAAAATATAAATTCCCTGCCACAGTTAAACTAGTTGCAAAATATATGATGCGCGATCTCCAGATTAATTGCCTGTGGGTCGGTGTTACAGAACCATGTCGAGACAAATACTCCCTCCATTCCGAATTACTTGTCGCGGGTATGGATGTATCTTAGTTCTAGATAGATCCATTTCTGCGACGAGTAATTTGGAACGGAGGGAGTAGTATAGTATGATGTGTGATCTTCTGATGCCATTTTAAGTAACCTTTGACACCAAAAATCTTTGGGTCCTTTGATACATGTATATTTTTTGACAAAGGAATATATTAATATCGCGAAGATACTAATTACACCAAGCCTCTGTACCAACAAGATGTCCAAAGGCATCAAGGATACACACAACCAAAAAAAGAAGTAAAAAGAGCAAGAAAAAGACCCCGCCACGATGATCAATCACTAGCATCAACAGCACTCTAACCACCACCGAAGACAACACCCTGATTACAAAACAGGTTCTCAAAAAGTAACGCCTCCAAGAAAGAAACAATGCATAAGCTTTGTCATTGCCCGATTGAAGATTTTGGGTTTTCACCTTGAAGAAAGTCCAAATTCACCAAAAATAATGCCTTCAACAAGGTTATTGCCAGGTAGAACCAATAAAGGCCAGACCTTGGATTTTCACCCTGGAAGTCGAGACTCGGTACTCGAGGAGCACCACCAAAAATGCAGCTCTCCAGTGCTACCGCCCCCGCTTGCCGAGGCCGCTGTTGCAAGACACCAAACACCTGGCACACAATCTTCATCACATTCAATACACCCTTCCGCCAAAGCTTCAAGACTCCAATTGCAGGCGCCATGACTTTCTCCACCTCTATCAATGCGTGGGGAATCTTGACTTAGACATGTCCCATGACATCGATAAGAAAGCGAAGCTTCGCGCCGCGCCCTCTTAAGCCGTGTTGGCTGATAATAAGAGCATGCACGACCGGAGCCTTTCCGATTCATATATCCAGGGCGACATACGCCAATCTGTATAGATCTCCAACGGGGAAGACCGAAACTCGTTAGCGGCCAGATCGAAGAGGTCCAGAAAGACGACTTGATGAAAGAAGAGTGCTAGGGCCAAACCACCATTAATAGGCCGGAGCCAGCAGCCCCCACGCCGCCCTCCTCTCGATCCAGACCTGCAGATCAGCTACGTACTTCCACACAAGCTTCCCAACCGTCTGGATCATGGCTGAGTCGTGCAGATTAGCTCCGCACAAGCCTCCCAACCGCGCCGCCATTGATCAAAGGCCATGGATGACGGATCTAGACGGGAGCCCAGACCCACGGCCGGCTGCCGCTGCCCACTGCGACCCGCCTCCGTGGCCATCGTGGCCATGGGTTGCCGCACGGAGTCCACCTCGCCTATGTGAACAACGGTAGGGGACGACCCGGGCGGGCTGGGCCAGTCCGTACTGTGGGCTGATGGCCCAAATGCAGAGTGGGTCTTTGCTATTTTTCTTTTCTTTTATTTATGTTTATTCTTTCTGTACTATTTTGCATTTTCTTTTAATATCAAGTGATTTCAGTTGTAGATGAAACTTGTCACATAAATAGTAGGCAATGTTTTGAGCTATCCCACCAAGCTTTAATTTATTTTGAAACTTTTAAATATTTTTTAAAATCGAAATGGATCAATTTAATGTTGATGGTTCTGTTTAAATGGTATTAAGGGAATTTAAATAACTCAAATGATGTTGGTTTCTTCATGACAATTACTTAGTAAATATTTGCAATAACACCAACATTTTTGTTTTACTGTTTGAAGAAATAATAAATTGACTTGCAATTTGAATTTGAATTTGAGTTTAGTTTTTTTTATGAAGGGGCAATAATCTTAGCAAAATAAGATGGCATGTCACCATTAGGGTGAAATCACTTAGCTTAATTATAGGGGCGTTACAGTACCTGTAGTATGATAGTGACATGATGTTGACACTTGAGCAAATCTTGAACATACCACTTGTATCCCCTCTTAATAGTGTGGGATCCTTGTAACTCAAAATTTATATAAAGGAGTATACGCTTCTTCTCTATTGTCATCTTCTTGAGTCATATCTCGTTTTATGCGTCCATGATCCCAACATAATAATGCCAAGGAGACTAATATCATGTGTATTCACTTAGCAACCGTAATTAGCCTCCTATATGTATATGTATTTTGTCATCAATATCAAAATATGATTAAGAGCATGATTGCACTTTCACATTTGCTCATTAAATCTATAATCAAAACTTTTTATTGGTTCCATTTTGATTAGAGATGCATAAAATAACGTAATGACCATCAAGAACATCAGCTAAATTAATACCGTTTAGCCGCCGAGCCAACTAGCCGCTGGGCCAGGGCCGAGCCTGGACGGAGGCCGGTCGTGTCTTTGCCGGTGAACCGTCGCCGGGATAGATCCGAGCGGCTAGAGGCAGATTCGGTAACTGCATGCGACGCGAAGGCGTTGCCATGGTTGTGCGAACCAGTACCCAGCCAATCCATGGCAAGGCGCAGTCGCAGGCGGCCGGATTGGCCAAATCCGGCAGCCGCGTGCGCCAAATTCCGCGGCCGCGTATATAGCGGTTGACTGCCGGTGCCGGGGCTAGAGAGGCACATATCCGACTGTCGTGCTGTGGTCGGTTGGGCTAGACTGCGAGGCAGCGAGTCAGCGAGGTGGCCGAGAAAATGGTGGAGGCGGCTATGGCAGGGGTGGGGGCGAGGGGGAGGGGAGAAGAAAAAGGGACGGCCATGTCCCCGACGGGTGGGCTAGGGAAGGACAAGGGCATGTGTCGTGCTCGTCCGGCCATGTCCTTTTCGATGCAAACACGACCCAAATTTGGACCGGGAATGGTTTGAAAGCAGACAGAAAAAGGACATTTGTCCATTTGCCCCCACACGTTGGGCCGCGTTTTGTGTTTGTTTAGCCTCAAACGGACGCGGCCGGACCATTTGGGGTCGTGCGTTGGAGTTGGCCTTAGATGGCCAGGTACTCTCTAGGGCAACAAGCCTACCCGGGGTTCAAGTTCTACACGTAGCATGGGTGCTCAAATATTTTTTATATTTAATTCAGTCTTTCAGTCACTATTATTTCAATGCTATGACTTGGCCTTTTACAATGAAGTGCTTGTGGGGACATTGTCAATCTCAACTTCTATTGATTCAACATCACATAGCTACTCCTAGTGGTAGGTATATGTGTGCTCCTTCATAGGGGTGAGTGTGTGCGTGTGTTGTGAGTTTATATGTTGTACCGTGTTGCTACCTCTTGATCTTGCGTTGATTTTTCCCTTGAACAGGGAAGGGTGATGAAACAAAGTAGAAATAAGTATTTTCCTCAGTTAAGAACCAAGGTATCAATCCAGTAGGAGGTACACACAAGTCTCCAATAGATGCAACTGCACAAACTAACAAACTCTTGCACACAGCGTGAAAAAGGGGTCGTCAACCCTTGAAGGTCACTAGCAAGGGTGAGATCTGATAGAGATTGATATAAAAGATAAGTAAAAGTGTAAAATAAAGTAAATATAAATAAATTACAGCAAGGTATTTTTTGGTTTTTGGTTTTATAGATCTGAAAATAAAAATATGATAAAAATAGACTCGGGGTCCATAGGTTTCACTAGAGACTTCTCTCTTGAAAGAAACATGCGATGGGTAAACAAATTACTATTGAGTAATTGATAGAAAACGCATAATTATGACGATATCTAACGCAATGATCATGAATATAGGCATCACGTCGGTGATAAGTAGACAAACAATTCTGCATCTACTTCCACACATCGACCGCTATCCAGCATGCATCTAGCGTATTAAGTTAACAAGAACAGAGTAACATCTTAAGCAAGATGACATGATTTAGAGGGATAGATCCAATCAATATGGTAAAAAAACCCATATTTTTATCCTTGATAGCAACAATACAAATACGTGCCTTGCTACCCATACTGTCACTGGGTGAGGACACCGCAAGATTGAACCCATCACAAAGCACCTCTTCCATTGCAAGAAAGATCAATATAGTTGGCCAAACCAAATCAATAGATCGGAGAGAAATAAAAAGATATCTTAATCATGCATAAAAGAGTTCGGAGAAGACTCAAATAATATTCATAGATAATCTGATCATAAATTTTCATCATATCTCAGCAAACACACCCCAAAAGAGGATTACATCGAATAGGTCTCCAAGAACATCGAGTAGAACATTGTATTGAAGATCAAAGAGAGAGCAGAAACCATCTAGCTACTAGCTATGGACCCGTAGGTCTGTGGTAAACTACTCACACATCATCGGTAGGGCAGCAAAGTTGGTGTAGAAACCCTCTATGATCGAATCCCCAACCGGCAGAGTGATGGAAAAGGCCCCAAGATGGGATCTCACGAGAACAGAAGCTTGCGGCTGCGGGAAAGTATTTTTGGTGTGCCCTCTAGTATACGGGGAATATTTGGGTATTTATGGAGCTGGGGTTAGGGTTAGGGGAGTCCCGAGGGGCCCACGAGCCCGGGGGCGCCATCCCCTCCTGGGGCGCACCCTGTGAGCTTGTGGCTCCCTCGTGGCCTCTCTGGCCTCCTCCGGAAGCTTCATGGTTGTCTTCTGGTCGAAGAAAAATCCTCAAAAAGTTTCATTCTGTTTGGACTCTGTTTGGTATTGATTTTCTGTAAAAGACAAAAACAAGGAAAAAACAACAACCGACACTGGGCACCAGGTTAATAGGTTAGTCCCAAAAAATGACATAAAATAGCATATTAATGCATATAAAACATCTAAGATGGATAATATAATAGCATCAAACAATAAAAAATTATAGATACGTTGGAGACGTATCACATGTCTCACAAAATAAAATATTAAGTATAGTATATTGGCCAACATTCAAAATTTGGAACTATAACTCATACAACTTCTAGTAACTTGATGACATATAGTTTAATACATGACCTTAGATATGAAACATTAAGTTGCATATAAACATCAATCGAAAATATTTATGTGGGGACATGACTCATTAATAAAAATATATTTGCGACCAATATTGATTTCCCCATTTATACTTGGGCGAAGATCGGTGCGGATTTTCTGCGCGTGTGAAGGCCGTGGAGATAGGTTGTCCATTGGCCATACTTACATTTTCCCATCTATAAATACCTTGTCATACGAGGCATACCAGCACCCAATCACCATACTATCTAGTGGGAAGAGTAGGAAGATCCCCAATCTCCTCCATCACCATCTAGCTCTAACCTTCAGGTACATGTTCCATTATTTGTTTTCCTGCCTTGTTCTATCATCGGGCTTCTGGTGCTTTTAGTTTCATCATGAGGCTTCTGGTGCTTTTAGTGTCCACACTTTACATCCATGAGAATTTTAGAGGTGGATCTATACCAGTATAGGGTGGAAGTATCCATTTTAATTTGATCTATTAATCAATATCTTCATGGTTGTCATTGTTAGCACCCATCTATATGCATTTATGTATTATTGCTGGCATGTTCATTGTTTATTTTCCATGTTGATGTTATCTAGGCGCATCGGTTTTTTCAGTCCTGCACATCATAGAAAAAGGAATGAACATGGGGAACTTTGCATGCATAGCACAATCGATCGTTCTCTGTCATTGTTTCATTTGAATTAGACAATTTTATTTCATTGTGTTATGCGATGTTTAAATTATGAGTTTAGTAATATATTAAGATTTTGCTAGTTGATTCTTTTCAAGAATAACAATGTGCTAGCAAGTACTAATATGGCATGCGTGGATCAAGAATAAAATATATTCATGTGTTTGTAATTCATTTAGGTGATCATGGAGCTCAAGGCCAAAGGATCCACCTCTATCAAGGCACTACTTGTAGAGGACATCGGAGTTTGTAGGTTGGTCCTCTCAACAATTCTGCTCAGACTTCACTGTGAGGTTACTCTAGCCATGAACGGGAAGGAGGCTGTTGATTTGTTCCTTGCGGGGAAAAAGTTTGACATTGTTTTGTTCGATAAGAATATGCCCATCATGACTGGTCCAGAGGTACTTAATTCTATATCATTGTATATGCAAGTATTTGGCATGTATATATATAAATATAATCCTCCTATTTACAAAAAAGACAATATAATATTTATATTGCTCGACAGGCAATTGTGAAGATTCATGCTATGGGGGAAACTGATGTGAAGATGGTTGGGGTTTCTGCCGATGACCATGCCATGGAGGCGTTCACGAGTGCTGGTGTTGATTTATTTGTGCCCAAACCAATGAGGATGGAGGCTCTTGGCCCTATCATTCAGAAGGTCATCAAGAAGAAGAAGAATGACATGGTCTAGCGCAATTCATCTTGCTTAAGTGGTGGAGGAAATAATAATGTATAACTTTTCGATCTATGTTTGCTTCAGTCTCCGTTGTTGTGTTGCTTGTTCAAATGTATCATTTGATTTCGAGAACTTCGTGTTAATGGCAAGACATCATTATCCATAATAATAAGGTGCCTATGATATATTGGATCGATATGAGCTATAGGTCTTTCTGTTTTTGGCCAAGGCTTCTCACCAACTCAGGTTTCATGTTGTGAGTCATGTACCCTTTTGAGAGGAAAATTATTCGACTATCAATATTTTTTAACTGTTATATGGTCCGGATTACTAGTTAATGGTCAGTGTGGCGTATCCAATTAATGACCGCTATTATTAATCCGTCACTGATTCTTTATATAAAACTATTGGCAAACATCCCCATATCTCTGCCATGTCCATATAAGTAAAATTAACTTGCCATGCACCCATCCATCTGCTTGAGAAAGGTTTCACTACTAGTGCGTCTACGGATTGCAGCAAGGTTCATAGACCCCTTATTCGAAATCCTAGCATTTATGGTATTCTGCTGGTTGTTGTTTTTTGAGATAGCTTACCAGGCTTGCTGCCTGGTACCATTTATGGTATTACCTCATTTATTTCCCGACCTTTCTCCTCTTGCAACATCAGCAAGCACCAAGCAGAAACCTGACATTTGGCTCTAGCCTCCCTGGTGTTGACGAGTTATACATTTAAAATATTACAATCTACTATGAGGTTTTCGAAGGAAGTACTGAGGAGTGTTGTGTCATCTCCTACTTCCAATGATTGAGATTAACACGCCATACATCCAATCGGGTTCAAGCAGAAGAGAGAGGGCACATGCGAGCTGCATATACGATGTAGGAAATAAGCCATGGCGGGGCTGAGAGCGTGCGCGTGTGTGTGCATGCGCTGGTCGCGTCAGGTCCGGCCCGTGGCGGGCTCGGGTGTGCGCGTGCGTGCCCGAGTGTAGGTGTGCATGTGTGTGCGAGTCAGCGTGTGTGTGGGCGTGCCAGCGTGGGTTAGCCAGCAAGGGGTCAGGGGGAGAGGACCGCGTCGGGCGCGCAGCATGGCCGCGGCGATCGTGTGCGTGCGCGATCGGAGCACGCAAGCCGGAGAGCGCAGGATGTGGCGAGTGGAGGTGGGCGCGTTCGAGCGCGGCGCGGTGTGTCGGAGCTTGCGGGTATAAAACCCTCTCCACCCCTGTGTAACCGCTGAGGAGATCGAGTTCGAGCTTGAGGTGAAATACAGCAAAGCCGTACATGTGGCGGGTGTTCGTGCGCCGGAAAATTTCTCTGTGTTCTTCTTCATCCTCTCCAAGCGTGTCTCCGGTGATCACCGTCGAGTGTCGTAGCCCGTGGCGCCAACATTTGGTATCAGAGCAAGGTGAGGGAGCTCGTCGATGGCGATGCCAATTGTGGCGCACGGCGGAGGCGCGGGCTCGGTGTCGATGCCGATGCCGATGCTCACGCCGGACAACTACATGGTGTGGGCGATCAAGGCGCACACAATCCTCGATGCCCACACTTTGTGGGAGGCGGTGGCGCCGGCGGGCGATGCGACGGTGAACGCAAAGAAGTGCAAGACGGGAAGCGCGATGATCCTCGGTGGGCTGCCGCAGGATGTGCTGCTGTCGGTGGTGACGAAGCTCACCGCCACAGAGGTATGAGACTCTCTGAAGGTGAGGTTCGTCGGCGCCGATCGGGTGCGGGCGGCCCGGCTGGCGACGCTCCGCGGCGAGTTCGATCTCTTGAAGATGGTGGACGGCGAGGGGCTGGACGTGTACGCATGGAGGTTGGCTGCGATGATGGCGCGGTATGCGAACCTCGGGGAGACGTTGCGCGATGCGGCGCACGTGAAGAAGCTCCCGGACACCGTCCCCGAACGCTTGTTCCCGGTCGTCGCCGGCATTGAGCAGTTCTGCAATGTCGACGAGATGGCATTCGACGAGGTGCTCGGGTGGCTGCGTGCGTTTGATGAGCGGACGCGGCGCCATGGACAATACGGCGACAAGCGCGGGGCTGATCAACTCCTCCTAACCATGGCGTAGTGGCGCGCGCGGGAGCGGCGCTCGGGACGACAACGACGACGGGCGGAGCATGGCATCGGGCAACGGCGGCAACAGACGCGGGCACTGCTACAAGTGCAGCGAGCGTGGCCATTTCAAGCGGGACTGCCCCCAGCTGCGGAGGGAGCCAGCAACGGAGCACGTGTTGCTGGCGGACGTCGGCGTCGAGGACGCCGGCCTCCTCTAGGCCGTGGCTTAGGAGGTGAAATGTAGGAAATAAGCCACGGCGGGGCTGAGAACGTGCGCGTGTGTGTGCATGTCCTGGTCGCGTCAGGTCCGGCCTATGGCGGGCTCGGGTGTGTGCGTGTGTGCCTGAGTGTAGGTGTGCGTATGTGTGCGAGTCAGCGCGTGTGTGCACGTGGCTGCGTTGGTTAGCTAACGAGGGATTAGGAGGAGAGGACCGCGTCGCGTGCGCAGCATGGCCGCGGCGATCGTGTGCATGCACGATCGGAGTGCGCGAGCCGGAGCGAGCGGGGCGTGGCGAGTGATAGGTGGGCGCAATCGAGCGCGGCCCGGCGTGTTGAAGCTCGCGGGTATTAAACCCTCTCCACTCCTGTATAATCGCTGAGGAATTCGAGTTCGAGCTAGAGGTGAAATACAGAAAAGCCGTATATGCGGCCGGCGTTCGGGCGCAGGAAAAATTCTCCGTGTTCTTCTTCCTCCTCTCCTAGCGTATCTTCTGTGATCGCCATCGTGTGCTGCAGCCCACGGCGCCAACAAACGAATTGATCAAAAAAGGAGCGAAGATTGCTACGGAAGTGGAGAAGTAAACTTAGTTTAGGGATCTATTATCTCGTTGAGGAGGTCCTTCTTGAACAACCAAGGAGCACCACGAGCGATGTAGGGCTTGGGGCTGCCCCAAATAGCCTTCGACCATCTATGTCACTACATCTGGCCTCTACTTTAACTATTACTACTGGAATGAAAAATACACTACATATGTACAAAGAATGGTAATCCTTGATTTTCCTTTGCATGGCATAATTGAATATTACAAAGGAGAACACAAAGCTTACATAGAAATGATAACCAGTGGAAGTACGTGCATAAATCGGTAAACTACGGATTGTGACTGACAAGTGGGGCCTATTGACTGTTGAGTCAGCAGTCAACAGTTAGGTTGACTAGTCAAACCTGACCAATGGGACTCACTGGTTAGCGGGCTTTTGTCAGCATTTTAATTAGTTTAATTAACTATAATTAGGAGGTGGGGCCTAGTGGTCAGTGACAAGGGTTAATTAATATGATATTATTTAAATTAAGTAAATGCTAATTTGGGGGCCGTGTGTGAGTGACATATTACACTTTTTGTTAGTGCTAAAAGACGTTCCTGGTAGGCCGGGCCCACGTGTCAGTGACTCATGACAGTCCAAACGCGGTGGCGCGCCGGCGGTAGAGCTCCGGCGACCAGAAGAACGGTGGTGGGGTTCGGGATTGCGTCTTTAGCGGCCATTTTGCACACGGAGGACGCATTTGAATCAGAGAAGCAGTGAGCGTGCAATGGTGGCATCGGTTCAACTGGAGATGGCCGGAGTTGGCATTGGCGTTAAGGCGAGGCGTCGGTTGGAGTTTGGGGTGGACGCTGGCGAGGCTGCGGAGGACGACAAGGCGAACGAACGGCGGCGTTGGGTTCCTAGGAGCTCCAGGAGCTCAATGTGGTGCTCGAATGCAAGCTTGGAAAGTAGTGGCCGCGACGGTGATGCGAATGGTGGCAACGAGCACCGTCAATAGCCACTGAGCTAGCTAGGGGGCGCACACAAGCAGAAAGATAGAGAAGAAAGACGACTGGGCTCATAGTGAGACTATAGAGGTGCAAAGCGGGTTGGCGAGGCTCTGGTCGGTGAGCAGCGAGTGGCACGACAGAGCTTGACGAGGACATCGATTCCGGCGATGTAGGGGCTCCTGACTTGAGCTCGTGGCCGCAGGCGACATGGGCGATGACGATGAAGGTCCTAGACATGAACTCATATGAGGAGGAGCTCGGTGGCCACGCGAAGGGGCATCATTAGGGTGAATTCACTATAGCTTAATTACAGGGGTGTTACAATACCTGTAGTATGATAGTGACATTATGTTGACACTTGAACAAATCTTGAAAATACCACTTGGATCCCCTCTTAATAGTGCGGAATCCTTGTAACTCAAAATTTATATAAAGGAGTCTACACTTCTTCTCTGTTGTCATCTTCTTGAGTCATATCTCGTTTGATGTGTCCATGATCCCTACATAATGATGCCAAGAAGACAAATATCATGTGTATTCACTTAGCAAATATAATTAGTCTCATGTATGTATTTTGTCATCAACATCAAAATTTGATTAAGAGCATGATTGCACTTTCACATTTGCTCATTAAATCTATAATCAAAACTTCTTATTGGTTCCATTTTGATTAGAGATGCATAAAATCACATAATGACCATCAAGAACGTCATCTAAATTAATACCGTCTAGCCGCTGGGCCAGGGCCTAGCCTAGACAGAGGCCGGCCATGTCTTTGATGGCAAACCATCGCCGGGGTATAGATCCGACCGGCAAGAGGTAGATTCGGTACCTGCATGCGATGCAGAGGCGTGGCCATGGTTGTGCGAACTGGTACCCTACCAATCCATGGCAAGGCGCAGTCACATGCGGCCGGATTCGCCAAATCCGGTAGCCGCATGCGCCAAATCCCGCGGCCGCAGGTATAGCAGTTGACCACCAGTGCAGGGGCGAGAGAGGCACATATCCGACCGTCGTTTTGTGGTAGGTTGGGGTAGACTACGAGACAGTGAGTCAGCGAGGTGGCCGAGAAAATGCCGGCGGCGACTATAGCGGGGGTGGGGGCGAGGGGGAGGGGAGGAGGAGAAGAAAAAGGGACGACCATGTCCCCGACGGGCAGGCCAGGGGAGGACAAGGGCACGCGTCGCACTCGTCCGCCCGTGTCCTTTTCGATGCAAACGCGGCCCAAATTTGGACCGGAAATGGTTCAAAAGCAGACAGAAAAAGGACATTTGTTCATTTGCTCCCGCGCGTTGGGTCGCGTTTTGTGTCTGTTTAGCCCCAAACAGACGGGGACGGACCAGTTGGAGTCATGCGTTGGAGTTGGCCTTATATGGCCAGGTACTTTCTACGGCAACAAGCCTACCCGAGGTTCAAGTTCTACACATCGCATGGGTGCTCAAATATTTTCTATATTTAGTTCAGTATTTCTTACATTATTATTTCAATGCAATGACTTGGACTTTTACAATGAAGTGCCTATGGTGGCATTGTCAATGTCAATATCTATTGACTCAACATCACATTGCTGCTCCGAGTGGTAGGTATATGTGTTCGCCTTCATAGGTGTGTGTGTGTGTGTTGTGAGTTTATGCGTTGTAACATGTCTCTCAAAATAAAATATTAACTATAGTATATTGGCCAACATTCAAAATTTGGAAGTATAACTCATACAACTTCTAGTAACTTGATGACATATAGTTTAATACATGACCTTAGATATGAAACATTAAGTTGCATATAAACATCAATCGAGAATATTTATGTGGGGACATGAGTCATTAATAAGAAAATATTCACGACCAATATTGATTTCTCCATTTATACTTGGGCGAAGATCGGTGCGGATTTTCTACGCGTGTGAAGGCAGTGGAGATAGGTTGTCCATTGGCCACACTTACCTTTTCCCATCTATAAATACCTTGTCATACGAGGCATACCAGCACCCAACCACCAGACTATCTAGTGGGAAGAGTAGGAAGATCCCCAATCTCCTCCAGCACCATCTGGCTCTAACCTTCAGCTACATGTTACATTATTTGTTTTCCTGCCTTGTTTTATCATCAGGCTTCTGGCGCTTTTAGTTTCATCGTGAGGCTTCTGGTGCTTTTATAGTGTCCATGCTTTACATCCATGAGAATGTTAGAGGTGGATCTATACCAGTATAGGGTGGAAGTATTCATTTTAATTTGATCTGTTAATCAATATCTTCATGGTTGTTGTTCTTAGCACCCATCTATATGCATTTATATATTATTGCTGGCATGTTATCCTGGCGCATCGGTTTTTTCAGCTCTGTCATTGTTTCATTTGAAATAGACAATTTTGTTTCATTGTGTTATGCGATGTTTAAACTATGAGTTTAGTAATATATTAAGATTTTGCTAGTTGATTCTTTTCAAGAATAACAATGTGCTTGCAAGTACTAATATGGCATGCATGGATCAAGAATAAAATATATTCATGTGTTTGTAATTCATTTAGGTGATCATGGAGCTCAAGGCCAAAGGATCCACCTCTATCAAGGCACTACTTCTAGAGGACATTGGAGTTTCTAGGTTGGTCCTCTCAACAATTCTGCTCAGACTTCACTGTGAGGTTACTCTAGCCATGAATGGGAAGGAAGCTGTTGATTTGTTCCTTGCGGGGAAAAAGTTTGACATTGTTTTGTTCGATAAGAATATGCCCATCATGACTTGTCCAGAGGTACTTAATTCTATATCATTGTATATGCAAGTATTTGGCATATATATATACTACCATGTGGTAGTATATACTCAACTTTATTATTTTTATTATGTTCATATACTATATCTAAGATACTCCAAAGTGAGTTATATGAAAAAATTGCAAGTGAGCTCATAGTTTATTGTATTTGTGAAATACGTACATATTTATACGCAAAATGAAGTATGCACAAAATATGATATATACTACCAAAAAATAGTATATATACTACCTAAACATTCTTATATACTACATATAATCCTCTTATTTACAAGAAAAGACAATATAATATTTATATTGCTCGACAGGCAATTGTGAAGATTCGTGCTACGGGGGAAACTGATGTGAAGATGGTTGGGGTTTCTGCCGATAACCATGCCATGGAGCCGTTCATGAGTGCTGGTGCTGATTTATTTGTGCCCAAACCAATGAGGATGGAGGCTCTTGGCCCTATCATTCAGGAGGTCTTCAACAAGAAGAAGAATGAGATGGCCTAGCGCAATTCATCTTGCTTAAGTGGTGGAGGAAATAATAATGTATAACTTTTTGATCTATGTCTGCTTCAGTCTCCATTGTTGTGTTGCTTGTTCAAATGTATCATTTGATTTCGAGAACTTCATGTTAATGGCAAGACATCATTATCCATAATAATATGATACCTATGATATATTGGATCGATATGATCTATAGGTCTTTATGTTTTTGGCCAAGGCTTCTCACTAACTCAGGTTTCATGTTGTGAGTCATGTACCATTTTGAGAGGAAAATTATTTGACTATCAATATTTTTTAACTGTTATATTGTCCGGACTACTAGTTAATGGTCAGTGTGGCGTATCCAATTAATGACCGCTATTATTAATCCATCACTGATTGAGGGAGTCCTGGATTAGGGGGTGTTCGGATAGACGAACTATACCTTCAAGCCGGACTCCTGGACTATGAAGATACAAGATTGAAGATTGAAGACTCCGTCCCATGTCCGGAGGGGACTTTCCTTGGCGTGGAAGGCAAGCTTGGAGATACGGATGTTCAGATCTCCTACCATTGTAACCGACTCTATGTAACCCTAACCCTCTCCGGTGTCTATATAAACCGGAGGGTTTAGTCCGTAGGACAACATACACATCAACAATCATACCATAGGCTAGCTTCTAGGGTTTAGCCTCTCTGATCTCGTGGTAGATCAACTCTTGTACTACCCATATCATCAATATTAATCAAGCAGGACGTAGGTTTACTCCATCAAGAGGCCCGAACCTGGGTAAAACTTCGTGTCCCTGCCTCCTGTTACCATCCGCCTAGACGCACAGTTCGGGACCCCCTACCAGAGATCCGCCGGTTTTGACACCGACATTGGTGCTTTCATTGAGAGTTCCTCTGTGCCGTCGCCGTCAGGCCCGATGGCTTCTACGATCATCAATGGCGATGCAGTCCAGGGTGAAACCTTCCTCACCGGACAGATCTTCGTCTTTGGCGGCTTCGCACTGCAGGCCGATTCACTTGGCCATCTAGAGCAGATCGAAAGCTACGCCCCTGGCCGTCAGGTCAGATTCGGAAGTTTAAACTACACGGACGACATCCACGGGGACTTGATCTTTGACGGATTCGAACCACTGCCGAGCGCCGAGCACGCCGCACTGTCACGACGAGCATGATCTAGCTCTGCCGCCGAACAGTGCCCTGAAGGCCGCACCCGCATCGGCTCCGACCCCTAGTTCGGAGCCGACCGCGCCGATCGAGGATGGGCATTTGGACGCCACCTCGGGGGCTGCGATCCCAACGGCGGTTGAGCCGAACACCAGCCCCGTACTCTGCAAGACTCATGACTCCATGGAGCCGGATTCTTCTCCGGACTCCGAACCCTCCGCGCCCCTGCCGAGCGAATCCGATTGGGCGCCGATCATGGAGTTCACGGCCGCGGACGTCTTTCAGCACTCGCCTTTCGGCGATATCCTGAAGTCACTGAAGTCTCTCTCTTTATCAGGAGAGCCCTGGCCGGACTACGGTCAGCAAGGTTGGGGTATGGACGATGAAGAAATTCAAAGCCCACCCACCACCCACTTGGTAGCCACTGTCGATGATTTAACCGACATGCTCGACTTCGACTCCGAAGACATCGATGGTATGGACGCCGATGAAGGAGATGATGAAGAACCAGCGCCTACTAGGCCCTGGAAAGCCGCCTCGTCATATGACATATACATGGTGGACACCCAAAAGAGGGAGATGGCGATGGAACAGCGGAGGATGACCCCTCCAAGAAACAGCAAAAGCGCCGGCGTCAGCGGCACCGCTCAAAATCCCGCCAACACAAAAACGGCGATTCCAGCACGGGATATAATAATACCCCAGAAAGCGCCGAAGAACATCCCCCCGAGCAAGATTTAGCACAGGAGGATGGAGAAACCAGCCCTCATGAGAGAGCGACTGACAGAGAGGTCGAGGACGATAATTATATGCCTCCCTCCGAAGACGAGGCAAGACTCGACGACGACGAATTCGTCGTGCCAGAGGATCCCGTCGAACAAAAGCGTTTTCAACACAGGCTTATGGCCACGGCAAGAAGCCTCAAGAAAAAACAGCAACAGCTTAAAGCTGATCAAGATCTACTAGTCGACAGATGGATTGAAGTCCTTGCGGCCGAAGAGCATAAACTCGAACGCCCCTCCAAGAGCTACCCAAAGCGCAGGGTGCTACCCCGATTAGAGGAGGAAGCACTCGACGCGGCCGACAGGCCACCTCGTGGCCGCGACAGAGAGGCCTCATGGCTCTCCATCCAAGCCGCACCCCGTACCAAGGCACGGGAATATGCGCCGGACTTACGTAATATGTTGGAGGAAAAGGCAAGGCAAACAAGATCGATCTACGGATCGCATGGGCGCCCCACGGTTCGAGACGGTAACCATCACGCCGGTCACAAATTCGGCAGGGCCGAACACAGTAGACAAAGCTCATTGGAGCTACATCATGATATAGCCCAGTACAGAGGCGCCGCACACCCATTGTGCTTCACAGACGAAATAATGGATCATCAAATCCCCGAGGGTTTCAAACCCGTAAACATCTAATCATATGATGGCTCAACAGATCCCGCGGTATGGATCGAGGATTATCTCCTTCATATCCACATGGCCGCGGAGATGATTTTCACGCCATCAAATACCTCCCACTCAAGCTTAAAGGACCAGCCCGGCAGTGGCTTAACAACCTGCCAACAGGGTCAATCAGCTGTTGGGAGGACCTGGAAGCCGCATTCCTCGACAATTTCTAGGGCACTTATGTGCGACCGCCAGACGCTGACGACCTAAGCCACGTAATTTAGCAGCCAGACGAATCGGCCAGGCAATTCTGGACACGGTTCCTAACAAAGAAAAAAAAAATCAAATAATCGACTGTCCGGACGCAGAGGCCCTAACAGCCTTCAAACATAATATCCGGGACGAGTGGCTTGCCCGGCACCTCGGACAGGAAAAGCCGAAATCTATGGCAGCACTCACGGCACTCATGACCCGCTTTTGCGCGGGAGAAGACAGCTGGCTTGCTCGTAGCAACAATATGACCAAGAACCCTGGTCGTTCGGACACCGGGGACATTAGTGGCAGGTCGCGTCGCAACCAGCAGAAGCGCCGCATCAACGGCGACAATACTAAGGACACGGCAGTTAATGCCGGATTCAGAGGCTCTAAATCCGGTCAGCGAAAAAAGTCATTCAAAAGGAATCCTAGGGGCCCGTCAAGCTTGGACCAAATACTCGACCGCTTGTGCCAAATACATGGCACCCCCGAAAAGTCGGCCAATCACACCAACAGGGACTGTTGGGTGTTCAAGCAGGCAGGCAGATTAAGCGCCGACAATGAAGACAAGGGGTTGCATAGCGATGACGACGAGGAGCCCCGGCCGCCGAACAACAATGGACAGAAGGGTTTTCCCCCACAAGTGCGGACGGTGAACATGATATACGCCACCCACGTCCCCAAAAGGGAGCGGAAGCGTGCGTTAAGGGACGTATAAGCGGTAGAGCCAGTCGCCCCAAAGTTCAACCCATGGTCCTCCTGCCCGATCACCTTTGATCGAAGAGACCATCCCACTAGCATCCATCATGGCGGATTCTCCGCATTGGTTCTCGACCCAATTATTGACGGATTTCATCTCACTAGAGTCCTTATGGACGGCGGCAGTAGCCTGAGCCAGCTTTACCAGGATACAGTGCGGAAAATGGGCATAGATCCCTCGAGGATTAAGCCCACCAAAACGACCTTTAAAGGCGTAATACCAGGTGTAGAGGCCAACTGCACAGGCTCAGTCACACTTGAAGTGGTCTTCGGATCTCTGGATAATTTCCGAAGCGAGGAGTTAATCTTCGACATGGTCCCGTTCCGCAGTGGTTATCATGCACTGCTCGGGCGAACCACATTCGCCAAGTTCAATGCGGTCCCGCACTACGCATACCTTAATCTCAAGATGCCAGGCCCTCGAGGAGTAATTACGGTTAATGGAAACACCGAACGCTCCCTCCGAATGGAGGAGCACACGGCGGCCCTTGCAGCGGAAGTACAAAGCAGCCTCTCCAGGCAGTTCTCCAGTCCGGCCATTAAACGTCCGGACACCGTCAAGCGCGCCCGGAGTAACCTACAACAAGACCACCTGGCACGTTCCGAGCAGGCGTAGCAATACGGCCCCAACCCCAACCCTCGCAAAAAGGCGATGCCAGTACTTCGCGCACATAACTACGCTCTAGAAATACCATGGGCATAGGGGGAGGGGCACCATCACGGCACGCCCAAAACACGATTTAAACCGCACCAGGGGCTGCTGATTTTTTTTACTTTTCTCTTACTTCCAGGACTCTACTCTTCGGAAGGCCGGTTCGGCAGTTCAATTGCCGCACAAACGATGCAAGAACCAGGGAAGGAGACAAGCCATGCCGCATCACGGAAATCCCAGGTGGTCTCTATCACGAGCAGTATACCCGTTTCGCATACTATTCCGCAGCTTGCCCCTAGAGCAGACATGTTCAATAGGCCAACTTTTCGTTTCTCGCATTACTTGCATCGTTCTGCTTTGATCGCAGCTATTTTTAATAAACAACGCATAGCTATTCTCTATTTTTGCATTACCTTTTTATAAATAATTGTTCCTTAACGACATGTTGCACCCGTACAATCTGGTATGGCTAAAATACGCCAGGGGCTTCAGTACCCCTCAATATGGTGTGAGAAGTCCGAACACTTTCACAAGTGCGGAACCCCGAACTTATAGCATTATATGCATCGGCTCCGAATCATGTTTTGGGTCAATAGTTGGGTTTGCCCGGCTCCTATGTTTTGGTGCCTTACGTTCCGCTATATCGACTAAGGTAGCACTAGGAGAACCACTGCGATTGTGCCCCAGTTGAGCTGGGCCGAGCACCTCAGTGGAGAAAGCTAAAACTGACTGTCATGATGAAGCGAGAGCTGGTCGCTGTTCGAGAGGTTTTTTTGAGTCCCTAAAGACTTATGCCGTTTCGGGCGAGGAGTCGGCTCTGTCCGGCCAAGGCGTGGATAGCGCCCCGAAATCGGCCTTCCAAATACTAGGGGCTTCGCCGAAATTTAAAATTATAGAATTCTATGGCTAACTGAGAGTGTTCACGCGTTATAGTCCGATTGCCTCGTTCGCTGGGCTGAGCGCCTCCCTCGAAGGACCCAAACATGGAAAAAAGAGTGCTCAGGTTTATCCCCGAACACCCCAGCACTAGCGGCATGGGGGCAGAAGCCGACGACTCGCCATCTCTCAGAATTGATAAATAGCCGCACAGAAGGTAATATTTTAAATCCAAACAGCATTGCTAAGCGCATATGAACAAGCTTCCAGCGCACAGGACAAAAACGAGCGAGTTTTACTCAAAAATTACATCCCTAGTACATTCATCCGCCACAAGGCGGGCACCCTTCAGAACATCCTTATAGTAATTTTCGGGCTTACGATGCTCTTTCCGCAGCGGTGTCCCGTCCTTCACAAGCTTCTCAGCATCCAGCTTGCCCCAGTGCACCTTAGCACGGGCAAGGGCCCTACGGGCACCTTCGATGCAGACGGAGCGCTTGATAACCTCGAACCTTGGATAGGCCTCCACCAGCCGCCGCACCAGCCCGAAATAGCTCCCAGGCAGGGCCTCTCCAGGCCACAGCCGAACTCGGAGGCCCTTCATGGCCTGTTCGGCCGCCTTGTGGAGCTCGACCAGTTGCTTCAGCTGGTCGCTCAGGGGCACGGGGTGTCCGGCCTCAGCATACTGAGACCAGAACACCTTCTCCGTCGAGCTGCCCTCCTCGGCTCGATAGAATGCGGCGACATCGGATACACTCCGGGGAAGATCTGCAAATGCCCCTGGAGAGCTCCGGATTCGGGTAAGTATCAGGTAACTCACGTTTATATGTTTACTTTGCATAAAAAATTCCTTACCCGCCGCTATCTTCTTCACCTCATCCAACTCTTGGAGGGTCTTCTGGGACTCGGTCTTGGCAGACTTGGCATTTTCTATAGCTGCCGCGAGCTCGGACGCTCGCGTCTTCGAGTTAAGCTCCAAACTCTCATGTTTCTTCATGAGAACCTGGAGCTCTTGCCGCACCTTGCCAACCTCAGCCTCATACCTCTCCCGCTCGGTGCGCTCCGTGGCCGCACTCTTCTCGGCCTCGACCAGCGCTTGCTTAAGGGTCGCCACCTCAGACGTGGCCCCTACAATAGCCATGTCAATCCTGTCATTTTTTGCAATTGCGCCTTTTTTATATACATATTCAAACAGGGTATTTCTTACCTTCCTTCTCCTCGAGCTGCTTCTTGGCACGCCCGAGCTCTTGCTCGGACTTCTCGAGGCTCTGCTTCAGCACGTCCACTTCCGCAGTCAGTGCGGCGGACGCTAGTAGAGAAGCCTGCATACGCATATTGACTCCTTTTGTTAGACTCCTGCGAATTCTTTGATCCTCTATTCGGCTTTTCTTCCCGAACGCCCAACAGAGCATCAGGGGCTACTGTCTATGCGGTAACATTATTTAAACATTCTTTACTTACCTCAAAGCCTGTTAAAAGGCTAGTGCAAGCTTCAGTCAGTCCGCTCTTGGCGGACTGAACCTTCTGGACCACCGCACTCATAATAGTGCGGTGTCCCTCATCGATGGAGGCGCCTTCGAGCACCTCCAACAGATTGTCCGGCGCCCCCGGTTGGACGGGGGTCACCAGCACGGTGGGCTTGTTCCTCTTGGAAGGAGGTCACCCTCCGGACTCTGGAACCTTTGAGGGTTCCGGAGCGGCGTCCGGCCTTGGGCCGGACTTGGAGCCCTGGGGGGTTTCATCCCCTTTACTCCCGGAGTCCGGGAGGTCGCCTTGCGGCGCCTCCAGGACTACCTCCTCCCGGCTTGGAACCTGTTGGGACAACACTTCGGTGTCGTCCGTAGGGCGGGGGGATGAAGCTGTCGGAAGCGAGTTCACATCCGACGGGTCCAGTGAGCCGCTCGATGATGTGTCGAGCCGGTCTTTGGGTGGGCTGCATAAACATATTCGACATAATGGAAAGCTGTGAAAAAAAAGAATACTATGAATTACTCCGGTATCCGGACACTTACGATTTCGCCAGGGGCTTGGCCCAGGGCTGCCACTCCTCTTCGTCGTTGTCGGCGTCGGTGGAGCAGCCCGGAGGAAGGGTTTTCCCCTTCTTGGACCCTCCGGCCTCCTCAGAGAGGGCGGCCTTCCTTTTCTTCTCTCCTCCCGCTGGAGGGGGAGAGGTCTCTTCTTCTTCCTCCTCGTCTTCATGAGAGGAAGGCGCTTCGGGACAACACTCTTGGCGGACTGAACCTTCTGGACCACCGCACTCATAATAGTGCGGTGTCCCTCGTCGATGGAGGCGCCTTCGAGCACCTCCAACAGATTGTCCGGCGCCCCCGGTTGGAAGGGGGTCACCGGCACGGTGGGCTTGTTCCTCTTGGAAGGAGGTCGCCCACCGGACTCTGGAACCTTTGAGGGTTCCGGAGCGGCGTCCGGCCTTGGGCCGGACTTGGAGCCCTGGGGGGTTTCATCCCCTTTACTCCTGGAGTCCGGGAGGTCGCCTTGCGGCGCCTCCAGGACCACCTCCTCCCGGCTTGGAACCTGTTGGGACAACACTTCGGTGTCGTCCGTAGGGCAGGGGGATGAAGCTGTCGGAAGCGAGTTCACATCCGACGGGTCCAGTGAGCCGCTCGACGATGTGTCGAGCCAGTCTTTGGGTGGGCTGCATAAACATATTCGACATAAGGGAAAGCTGTGAAAAAAATGAATACTATGAATTACTCCGGTATCCGGACACTTACGATTTCGCCAGGGGCTTGGCCCTGGGCTGCCACTCCTCTTCGTCGTCGTCGGCGTCGGTGGAGCAGCCCGGAGGAAGGGTTTTCCCCTTCTTGGACCCTCCGGCCTCCTCAGAGAGGGCGGCCTTCCTTTTCTTCTCTCCTCCCGCTGGAGGGGGAGAGGTCTCTTCTTCTTCCTCCTCGTCTTCACGAGAGGAAGGCGCTTCGGGACAGTCGGATGACGAATCCGACACCTCCTGGCGCTGGGCACTCTTTCGAGTCCCCATGGCCCTTTTCGTGGCCTTCTTCTCCGGCACCACATAGGGCGCCAGAACCAGCAGCTTCGCCAAGCTAGCATCCACTGGGCCTTTGGGCAGAGGAGCCGGACAGTTGATCTGTCCAGACGTCACCACCCAATCCTATCAAAGATAAGGGAACTCAGATCCCGCATAGAGTCAAACTATGAAAAACTGATACCCTGTAAAAGGACAAAAACAGCTTACCGCATGAGCGTGATGCTGAGTACTGAATCCGCGATCCTCGGCAGCGGATGCGGGAGCCTCGGCGCCCTTGAAAAGCATCCTCTAGGCATCTTCGTACGTCGTGTCAAAGAGCCTGTTTAGAGTCTGATGCTGCGCCGGGTCGAACTCCCACAGGTTGAAGGCCCGTCGTTGGCACGGGAGGATCAGGCGGATGAGCATAACCTGGATTACATTGACAAGCTTGAGCTTCTTGTCCACCAGGGTTTGGATGCATGTTTGGAGTCCGGTCAGCTCCCCTTTTTTACCCCAAGACAGGCCTGTCTCCTTCCAGGAGGTGAGCCGCGTAGGGGGGCCGGATCAAAACTCAGGGGGTGCGACCCATTCGGCGTCGCGCGGCTCGGTGACATAAAACCACCCTGATTGCCACCCCTTCCGGGTCTCCACAAAGGATCCCTCGAGCCACAGGACGTTGGCCATCTTGCCAACCATGGCGCCGCCGCACTCCGCCTGGCTGCCGCGCACCACCTTTGGCTTGACGTTGAAAGTCTTAAGCCATAGGCCGAAATGGGGGCGGATGCGGAGGAACGCCTCGCACACGACGATAAACGCCGAGATGTTGAGGACGAAGTTCGGGGCTAGATCGTGGAAATCCAGGCCGTAGTAGAACATGAGCCCCCGGACAAATGGATGCAGAGGGAAGCCCAGTCCGCGGAGGAAATGGGGGAGGAATACCACCCTCTCATGGGGCCTAGGAGTGGGGATGAGCTGCCCCTTTTCGGGAAGCTGGTGCGCGATGTCGCTGGCCAGATATCCGGCCTTCCTCAGCTTTTTGATGTGTCCCTCCGTGATGGAGGAGACCATCCACTTGCCTCCCGCTCCGGACATGACTGGAGAAGGTTGAGGTGGTAGTGCGGACTTGGGCGCTGGAGCTCGAGTGCGCAAGAATGGATAGGCGAAGGAGGAAGAAGGCGTGGGTGAAAAGATGGATCCTTATCCCCTTATATGGGTGGACGCGACTACATGTCCCCACCAGCCTAGTAAAACTTGCTTATCTCCAAGCGCCGTAATCAAAGGCGCGGTTGGGTTACCCACGCCCGTATTGAGGAGAATCCTGAAATGAGGGGACACGATCTCTGCTTCAACAAGACGTGCCAAGGAAACTGCCTCACACAATGCGCTGAGGTGGGATAATTAAATGACTCGGATAAAGGCTTGGCCGTGGCGTGTCGCACCACGGAATACGTCAGTAGATTAGATTTGTGTTAATATTTTTATTCTCTCTATGGCAATATGTGGAAACTTATTTTGCAGAGCCGGACACTATCTTTGTGTTCAAAATCTTCTATGAAGTACTTGGAGGAGGAACCCGCCTTGCAATGCCGAAGACAATCTGCGCGCCGGACTCGTCGTCATTGAAGCCTGGTTCAGGGGCTACCGAGGGAGTCCTGGATTAGGGGGTGTTCGGATAGCCGAACTATACCTTCAAGCCGGACTCCTGGACTATGAAGATACAAGATTGAAGACTCCGTCCCGTGTCCGGAAGGGACTTTCCTTGGCGTGGAAGGCAAGCTTGGCGATACGGATGTTCAGATCTCCTACCATTTTCTATGTAACCCTAACCCTCTCTGTTGTCTATATAAACCGGAGGGTTTTAGTCCGTAGGACAACATACACATCAACAATCATACCATAGGCTAGCTTATAGGGTTTAGCGTCTCTGATCTCGTGGTAGATCAACTCTTGTAATACCCATATCATCAATATTAATCAAGCAGGACGTAGGGTTTTACCTCCATCGAGAGGGCCCGAACCTGGGTAAAACTTCGTGTCCCCTGCCTCCTGTTACCATCCGGCCTAGACGCACAGTTCGGGACCCCCTACCCGAGATCCGCGGGTTTTGACACCGACACTGATCCTTTATATAAAACAATTGGCAAACACCCACACATCTCTGGCATCTCCATATAAGTTAAATTAACTTGCCAAGCATCTATCCATCTGCTTGAGAAAGGTTTCACTACTAGTGCGTCTACAGATTGCAGCAAGGTTCAAAGACCCCTTATTCGAAATCCTAGCATTTATGGTATTAGCACATTCATTTCCCGACCTATCTCCTCTTTCAACATCAGCAAGCACAAACTTGACATTTGGCTCTAGCCCGGCCATTCAGCCTCCTTGGTGTTGACGAGTTATACATTTAAAATATTACAATCTACTATGAGGTTATCGAAGGAAGTACAGAGGAGGGTTGTGTCATCTCCTACTTCCAATGATTGAGATTAATACGCCATACATCCAATCGGTTTCAAGCAGAAGAAAGAGGGCACGTGCGAGCTGCATATACGATGTAGGAAATAAGCCACGGCGGGGCTGAGAGCATGCGCGTGTGTGTGCATGCGCTGGTCGCGTCAGGTCTGGCCTGTGGCGGGCTCGGGTGTGCGCGTGCGTGCCCGAGTGTAGGTGTGCATGTGTGTGCCAGTCAGCGTGTGTGTGCGCGTGGTAGTGTGGGTTAGCTAGCGAGGGATCAGGGGGAGAGGACTGCATCAGGCGCGCAGCATGGCCGCAGCGATCGTGTGCGTGCACGATCGGAGCGCGCAAGCCGCAGCGCGCGGGACGTGGCTTGTGGCAGGTGGGCGCGTTCGAGTGCGGCGCGGCGTGTCGGAGCTTGCGGGTATAAAACCCTCTCCACCCCTGTGTAACCGCCGAGGAGATCGAGTTCGAGCTTGAGGTGAAATACAGAAAAGCCGTACATGCGGCGGGTGAGGGAGTCCTGGACTAAGGGGTCCTCAGGCGTCCAGCCTATTAGCCATGGGCCGGACTGATGGACTGTGAAGATACAAAGACCGAAGACTCTACCCATGTCCGAATGGGACTCTCCTTGACGTGGAAGGCAAGCTTGGTGATCAAATATGAAGATTCCTTTCTCTGTAACCGACCTTCTGTAACCCTAGATCCCTCCAGTGTCTATATAAACCGGAGGGCTAGGTCCGTAGATAACGATCATCATAATCATAGTCATACAGGCTAGACTTCTAGGGTTTTAGCCATTACGATCTCGTGGTAGATCAACTCTTGTAATACTCATATTCATCAATATCAATCAAGCAGGAAGTAGGGTATTACCTCCATAGAGAGGGCCCGAACCTGGGTAAACATTATGTCCCCTGTCTCCTATTACCATCGACCTTAGACGCATAGTTCGGGACCCCCTACCCGAGGTCCTCCGGTTTTGACACCAACATCGGTGCTTTCATTGAGAGTTCCACTGTGCCGTCGTCAAAAGGGTTGATGGCTTGCCTTGTTGTCAAGGAAAATATCACCTCCGGAGGAGCCCTGGCCCCGGGCCAAACCCTCCGGCTGGGCGGCTTCGTCAAGACCGCCAGTTCGGCCCTTAAGCCGACGATGACCTCTCGAGTCATCGAAAATTGCCTCCGCGTTGATCCAGAATACTCCACATGGATGTATCCGATGGAGTTATCATCTTTAAACGAACTCCTAGATCGCATTGCCGCCTTGGGGGTCGCTACAGACTACGATCGAATTGGGCTTAAACATGACCAGCGAGAAATTAAAACTCCGCCGATCACCCACCATATAGCGGTAGTCGAGGAGCATGACAACTCTTCCTCTATATTGAGGACGGACTATGTTTGGATCGCCAATCTCGAAGAGCCGGACACTCTCCGGCAGAAAGACATGCCTTGTCCTCCGAACATAGAGTCGGACGACAAGCCTAAAAAATCAGTCGATATCCCGGAGCCCGAACTGTCAAGTCTGGAAGATCTTCAAACTCCGGATCCAAAATTGGGTCAGGGTTCGGATTTAAATCCACCCACCCACCCAGATATGAGCGCTGTCATGAGCATACAACATCAGTCTCAGGAAACGGTCCACCACTTCTGGGCCAGGTTCCTCCTTGTCAAAAACAAGATTAAAGATTGCCCTGACGAAGACGCAATCTCAGCATTCCGCAACAATTGCATGGACGAAGGAATCCTCAACGCCATCAACCGCGTTGCATATTACAATTCACTGACTTGGCAACTAGCATACAGAAGTACAGCACAAAGCGCCTGGAAAACTGAGGCAGCCCACTTGGAACCATCGGTCCCCACTCAACCCCTCGTTCAGGCGAAAAGGGCGCACCCTCGTGACACGCCCGGTCCAATAGTAAAGAAATATAAGCCCATTACGGGGCGCGGAACCGTTCTGGAAGGATGGCTCGATGGGCCATGCAAAATACACACAACACCAGATAACATACCAACCCACAGCCTTAGAGCATGTTGGATACTCCGGCAAGTGGCCAAGAGCAGCGAGGATATCCTCACCAAGAATACCCCAGAACAACACCCCCCAGAGGACGAAGACCTCAAAGTATTGACGGTCTTCGAGACATTTGCTTCAAACAACAAGCACAAAAGGGCAATCCGCGAACTCGCCGAAGTCTGCCAAATCGCAGCAATAAACCCTTCGAACGACACGGCTATAACTTTTAATGCCGGTGACGAACCAAAATACAGGACAACCCGAGCACCAGCGCCTTGGTCCTCAGTCCAATTGTGGACGGCTTTTGGCTCACCAAGGTTCTCATGGACGGCGGCAGCGGACTAAACCTCATCTATGAGGATACACTCCACAAAATGGAAATAGATAGGAGCCGCATTGACCTTCTGAGGAATCATTCCCAGTCAGGAGGCGCGGTGTGTGGGAAAAATCACACTTGACGTGGTCTTCGGCACGCCGGAGAATTATCGGTCTGAAGAAATAACCTTCCAAGTGGCCCCCTTCAACAGCAGATATCACGCCTTGCTGGGGCGAGACGCATATTTCCAAGCCATACCTCATTACGGGTACATGAAGCTCAAGATGCCCGGGCCCAACGGCACCATCACTCTTGCCAGTGATCCGGACATAGTGCTGCGCGACGAAAGTAAAACCGCATCCTTGGCCCTCGAGGCATTGTCTGAAGCCCTCGCAGCCGAAGAGCTGACCGCGCTGCACTCCACTGTGGATAGGGATGACGTAATTCTGGACAAACGACCCAAATCCACCTCTTTCAAACCAGTAGAAGAAATAGTCAAATTCCAAGTCCATCCAACTGACCCCAACAAGACAGCATCCATCGGGGCACAACTCGACCCAACAGTCGATGCCGCGCTACGAGAGTTCCTGCGTGATAACTGGGACATATTCGCCTGGCACCCTTCTGACATGCCAAGAATCCCACGCAGGTTGGCCGAACACAGCCTCAATATCTTAAAGGGATATAAACCGGTCAAACAAACACTGCGGCGTTTTTCCGAACCCAAATGACAAGCTATGGGAGAGGAGCTAGCCAAGTTACTCTAAGCCGGATTCATCAGAGAAATAAAGTACCCGGACTGGCTAACGAACCTGGTGATGGTACCAAAGAAGGATAAATCCTGGCGCCTATGCGTCGATTTCAAAGACCTGAACAAGGCTTGCCCTAAGGATCCCTTCCCCCTCCCTCGCGTCGATCAGATTATTGACGCAACTGCAGGACACGACTCACTGTGTTTCCTCGACGCGTACTCCAGATACCATCAAATCAAGATGTAGGAGTCCGATCAAGCCGCAACGGCATTCATTACCCCATATTGGCCTTTCTGTTTCAACACTATGCCTTTCGGGCTCAAAAACGCTGGCGCCACTTACCAACGCATGATTCAAACATGCCTAGAAAAGCAGATCGGCAAGACAGTAGAAGCATATGTGGATGCCATCGTCATCAAAACCAGGCACGTCGAGTCACTAATAGACGATTTACGTCTCACATTCGATAACCTTTGTGCATATGACATTAAGCTCAGTCCGGAAAAGTGTGTTTTCGGCGTTCCTGCTGGAATACTGCTGGGCTTCATTGTTTCCAGTAGAGGAGTCGAAGCAAATCCAGCCAAAATCCGACCTTTGTCACAGTTGGCTACACCAACGGACCTTAAACAGGTCCAAAAACTCGCCGGATGCGTGGCAGCTTTAAGCCGCTTTATCTCCAGATTGGGAGAAAAGGCATTGCCACTGTATCGCCTACTCCGGTGCACTGATCACTTCGAGTGGACGGATGCGGCAACGGCCGGACTGGAAGAAATAAAAGCCCTTCTAGCGAGCAACCCAATCCTGGCCGCACCAAACGCCGGCGAACCCATGCTATTATACATATCAGCAACACACCAGGTGGTGAGCGCCGTGCTCGTCATTGAGCGAGAGCAGGGCAGACACAAGTTCCCACTTCAGAAGCCGGTATATTACGTATCCACTGTTCTCACACCATGCAAATGCCGGTACCCCAATTATCAAAAGATACCATACGCGGTCTTCATGGCATCCCGGAAGCTGCGACACTACTTCCAAGAGTGTTCGACCACGGTGGCTTCCGAAGTACCACTCAATGATATAATAAACAACCGCGATGCTACGGGACGGATTGCCAAATGGGCCATTGAGCTCCTTCCATTCGGCATAACATACAAACCGCGTCGAGCCATTAAATCCCAAGTACTGGCGGACTTCGTTGCCGAATTGACACAGGCCGAACTCCCTAAAGAGCACGACACATATTCCAACTGGGTCATGTATTTTGATGGCTCCAAAATGCTGGCAGGATTAGGAGCAGGCGTCGTTTTAACGTCCCCCACTGGAGATGTAGTCCATTACATACTCCAAATATTATACACAGACTCCAACAACGCAGATGAATACGAGGCCTTATTGCATGGTCTTCGGATGGCCGTCTCCATGGGCATACAGCGCCTGGAAGTGTGCGGGGACTCAAACCTCGCAATACCTCAAATAAATGGAGATTTCGATGCCAAAGATCCAAAGATGGCGGCTTATCACAACGCCGTCCTAAAAATGTCGGCTCGGTTCGAGGGGCTTGAGTTTCATCACGTGGCTCGAGAAAGTAATCAAGCGGCGGACATCCTTGCTCGCATCTTTCTGGAAAGGATTTTTAAGCCGTCCGTGGTGTGGCAAGGGGAGAGCGGCAACACCAGCCCGGATTCGAACACAACCCCAGATTCTGAACACACCGATATCATCGGGGGCTCAGCCACCGAAATAACACTGTCCGCCCATCTCATTATGCCAGTCATTCCCCACGGACTGAACCCTTCTTGGCCTACCTTAATAGGAAAGAACTCCCTGAGGATTAGAATGAGGCCCGCCGCATTGTCCGGCGTTCGAAGGCCTACAAGGTTCATGACGGAGAGCTCTACAAGAAAAGCACTATCGAAGTCCTTCAAAGATGTATCTCTGAGGAAGAGGGGCGGCATCTCTTGGCTGAAATTCATGCGGTCTCGGCGGGCACCACGCTGCAGCTCAGGCCCTTGTTAGCAAGGCCTTCCGTATAGGGTTTTATTGGCCGATGGCCCGATCAGATGCACATGACCTTGTCCAACGTTGCGTCGGATGCCACCTTTTCGCCAACCAGAGCCATATGCCACCCACCGCTCTGCAAACAATCCCCATCACTTGGCCTTTTGCGGTCTGGGGGCTTGATATGGTCGGACCCCTTAAAGGAGGAAGCCATAAGGAAAAATATCTGCTGGTCATGGTGGATAAATTCACTAAGTGGATAGAGGCCAAACCAGTTAAAATGGCCGAAGCCGGACGAGTGATAGACTTTATATCCGGCGTTGTACATCGTTATGGTGTTCCACACAACATCATCACCGATAACGGCTCCAACTTCACAGCCGACGAGGTAAAAAATTGGTGCGCCAATCTGGGCATTAAGCTCGATTACGCCTCCGTCTATCACCCGCAAACAAACGGTCATGTCAAACAGGCCAATGATCTTATTATGAGCGGCATCAAACCTAGGCTGGTGCGGTCTTTGAAGGAATCAAACAATCACTGGGTTGAGGATCTCGACTCCGTACTCTGAGGGCCGCGGACCACACCCAATCGCACTACCGGATACACACCTTTCTTCATGGTGTACGGCGCAGAGGTTGTGCTACCCTGCGACATTATTCATGACTCACCTCGAGTGCACATGTACGAAGAGAGAGAGGCCGAGCTCGATCGGCAGGACAGCCTAGACGCCCCGGAGGAGGAGCGCGACGTTGCAAAAGCCCGTTCTGCATTTTATCAACAACAGGCCCGCAGATATCAAAGCAGATAAGTACGGGCCAAGACTTATAATGTTGGTGAACTCGTTCTACACTTGCCGAAGAAGAAAAAGACAAACTCCAGCCCAAATGAGAGGGTCCCTTCATCATTAACGAAGTTCTCACTGGAGGAGCGTACCGCCTGCGTGATGCGTCAGACAATCGCCTAGAGCCGAACCCTTGGAACGCGGCCAGACTCTAAAGATTATATGCCTAGCACCGAACTCTTTGTTCGTCTCCTTCTCCCTATTGTTCCCATTGCTTTTTCCTCTCTTTTCGATTTTTCCTTTTTTTAGCCTTACAAGCTTTTCGCGCGGCTCAACCGTGCACCTGTGACATACACATACTCAAATATGTACGTCCATTATACCTGGGGGCTTCTTTGACATAAGCTTGTTAATGTTATTTTTCGGGCATCAAGCTCATCACATATGCGCATTTTCCCCATATATACCTTTTCTTCACCATTATATGCATCAATATGACTTAAGTTTTGGCCAAGCTGGGTTGCCTGGCTCCTGTGCTTATGCCCTACGTTCCCGTTAGTTCGGCTAGTCATAAAGGGAGCACCTCTGCGATTGTTACTACCAGGTCATCCAGATGTGTACCTCAGACTGGGTGAAGCCGAAAGCTAGCATTCTTAAAGGAATATTCGGTCGGTGGATTAAAGAAGTTTTTGCATTCACCCCATTGTGAACCCCCAGATGTTACTTATACTACGATTGTTCCAATCACAGTTCGGACATGCATTTTTACGCATGCACACCCAGGGAAAGGAACCCTCAATGGAACTATTCTCTCTGGAAGATGTTTCTTACAATCATAATGTAATATAACATTACTAGCCGGATACAACTCGTCTGTTCAAGCAACTATGACCCCTACGCCTGGTTTCCACGCATACCCCGGTCTATTTTACCGCTCAGGTGTATGGAAGCACTCTGAACCTTCGGGTCCAGAGGTCGAAGCGAAAAGGTCTCCCATGACAATCGTTTTACAATTCGGCTAGAAGCATAGTCACTTGGACTAAAAAGTTTCCTCCTCTATACCGTCCAGCAGGCTGTCTAACTTACAATCCTACTGGGAATACTTGGTGGCTACTTTTACTTGGTCATATACCAAATTAACGGGAACTTCTTTCCCATCTAACCCTAGAGGTCCAACCCGAGCCATACGATTCGGATCAAGCTTGGTGTACCGTGTTTTCACCATGGCCTAGGCTTCTCGTGCACCTTCCCGGCATGCCGATATCTTCCACAATCGAAAGCGCCGCCGCGCTCCCTTGAATAGCTCTATGAGCTCCTCCATCTTTCCTGGAGGGGAGGCGGATGTCCACAAGGCCTTGGCAACACTTCGCATCGCCTGCCGAGCCTGCTCGTGCATGTGCGACAGCTCTTGTAGCAGATCACCTGAGATTCCAGACATCTCCTCTTCGGGACGACCGGTCAGTATACCTGCAGACATAACTCTGTCAGTACCTTTTATCTCCGAATTATTCGAAGGTTAGTTCGACCACATACTGAATATGCCGCCTCGCAGCCTCTTATTTTCCTTCACGGAATCAGCCAGCTAGGCCCGTACATCTTTCAGTTCTTCGCCCAGCTGGGTCTGGGCATCCTGCAGCTTGTTTTTCTCATCTCTGACTCGGGTCAGAACACGCTCGCCTGCGGCATGTAGTCTTTTCGCCTCTTTCTCACCCGCTTGAGCAGCTTTCAATTTCTTCTCCAGTTGATCTGACGATCCTGTTAGGAGATAAGCAACAGTATTAACACAGCTGGTATATAATTATTGTTTCTCGATGGAGGGAAATATTACCAGAGGACGCCTTCTTGAACTTTTCCAGTTTGGTGGTAACAACAGTTAGCTGTGTCCGACACTTTTCTAGCTCTTGGGCTAGCAGGTCGTTCTTCTCCGTAAGAACCTGGTTATACAACGATCCTTAAATCATTTGTACCAACAACTTCAAGTTTCAGGGGCTACTGGCATATGGTTATCATATTTGGACAAATTAAACTTACTTGCACATCTTTTAAATGTTGATTCGTGGCTCTGTTAAGCCCATCTCGAGCAGCTCGGATATATGCATCAGCCGAGTTGAAGGCATTAAATGCCTCTTCTGAGAAGCTGGGGTCTCGTAAAATGGCCCTTTGGCGCCGATGATTCATGGCGCACTCCACTTCCGAGTTGGTGACGGATACATCATCTGAATCCTCGGCTGAAGGATAATCCGGCGTCACCCCCGTATCAGCCCCTGTCTTTACGGCAGGATCTGGGTCCCGGCTGTGGGGAGTATTGAAGGAAATATGCCCTAGAGGCAATAATGAAGTTATTATTTATTTCCTTATATCATGATAAATGTTTATTATTCATGCTAGAATTGTATTAACCGGAAACATAATACATGTGTGAATACATAGACAAACAGTATGTCACTAGTATGCCTCTACTTGACTAGCTCGTTGAATCAAAGATGGTTAAGTTTCCTAGCCATAGACATGAGTTGTCATTTGATTAACATGATCACATCATTAGGAGAATGATGTGATTGACTTGACCCATTCCGTTAGCTTAGCACTTGATCGTTTAATTTGTTGCTATTGCTTTCTTCATGACTTATACATGTTCCTATGACTATGAGATTATGCAACTCCCGTTTACCGGAGGAACACTTTGTGTGCTACCAAACGTCACAATGTAACTGGGTGATTATAAAGGTGCTCTACAGGTGTCTCCAAAGGTACTTGTTGGGTTGGCGTATTTCGAGATTAGGATTTGTCACTCCGATTGTTGGAGAGGTATATCTGGGCCCTCTCGGTAATGCACATCACTTAAGCCTTGCAAGCATTGCAACCAATGAGTTAGTTGCAGGATGATGTATTATAGAACGAGTAACGAGACTTGCCGGTAATGAGATTGAACTAGGTATTGAGATACCGACGATCGAATCTTGGACAAGTAACATACCGATGGCTGTTGGGGAACGTAGCAGAAATTCAAAATTTTCCTACGTGTCAAAAAGATCCATATATGGAGAAACCAGCAACGAGGGAAGGAGAGTGCATCTACATACCCTTGTAGATCGCTAAGCGGAAGCGTTCAAGAGAACAGGGTTGATGGAGTCGTACTCGTCGTGATCCAAATCACCGATGATCCTAGTGCCGAACGGGCGGCACCTCCGTGTTCAACACACGTACAGCCCGGTGACGTCTCCCATGCCTTGATCCAGCAAGGAGAGAGGGAGAGGTTGAGGAAGACTCCATCCAGCAGCAGCACAACAGCGTGGTGGTGGTGGAGGAGCGTGGTGATCCAGCAGGGCTTCGCCAAGCACCGCGAGATATGAGGAGAAAGAGAGGTAGGGCTGCGCCAGGGAGAGGTCAAGACTCATGTGTTGGCAGCCCCAAAACCTCAAGCTATATATAGGGGAGAGGGAGGGGCTGCGCCCCCACCTAGGGTTCCACCCTAGGGGTGGCGGCCAGCCCTAGATCCCATCTGGGGGCGGCCAAGGGGGGAGAGGGGGCGCACCAGTAGGGCCTTAGGGCCCATCTGCCCTAGGGTTTGCCCCCTTCCCTCTCCCTTGCGCCTTGGGCCTTGGTGGGGGGGCGCACCAGCCCACCTGGGGCTGGTCCCCTCCCACACTTGGCCCATGCATCCCTCCGGGGCTTGTGGCCCCACTTGGTGGACCCCCGGGACCCTCCCGGTGGTCCCGGTACGTTACCGATAAAACCCGAAACTTTTCCGGTGACCAAAACAGGACTTCCCATATATAAATCTTTACCTCCGGACCATTCCGGAACTCCTCGTGACTCCGGGATCTCATCCGGGACTCCGAACAACATTCGGTAACCACATACAAACTCCTTTATAACCCTAGCGTCATCGAACCTTAAGTGTGTAGACCCTACGGGTTCGGGAACCATGCAGACATGACCGAGACGTTCTCCGGTCAATAACCAACAGCGGGATCTGGATACCCATGTTGGCTCCCACATGCTCCACGATGATCTCATCGGACGAACCACGATGTCAAGGACTTAATCAATCACGTATACAATTCCCTTTGTCTATCGGTACGATACTTGCCCGAGATTCGATCGTCGGTATCCCGATACCTTGTTCAATCTCGTTACCAGCAAGTCTCTTTACTCGTTCCGTAAAACATCATCCCGTGATCAACTCCTTGATCTCATTATGCACATTATGATGATGTCCTACCGAGTGGGCCCAGAGATACCTCTCCGTTTACACGTAGTGGCAAATCCCAGTCTCGATTCGCGCCAACCCAACAGACACTTTCGGAGATACCTGTAGTGTACCTTTATAACCACCCAGTTACGTTGTGACGTTTTGGCACACCCAAAGCACTCCTACGGTATCCGGGAGTTGCACAATCTCATGGTCTAAGGAAATGATACTTGACATTAGAAAAGCTTTGGCATACGAACTACATGATCTTTGTGCTAGGCTTAGGATTGGGTCTTGTCCATCACATCATTCTTCTAATGATGTGATCCCGTTATCAATGACATTCAATGTCCATGGTCAGGAAACCGTAACCATCTATTGATCAACGAGATAGTCAACTAGAGGCTTACTAGGGACATGGTGTTGTTTATGTATCCACACATGTATCTGAGTTTCCTATCAATACAATTCTAGCATGGACAATAAATGATTATCATGAACAAGGAAATATAATAATAACCAATTTATTATTGCCTCTAGGGCATATTTCCAACAGTCTCCCACTTGCACTAGAGTTAATAATCCAGTTCACATCGATATGTGATTAACACTCAAGGTCACATCCCCATGTGACTAACACCCAAAGAGTCTACTAGAGTCAATAATCTAGTTCACATTACCATGTGATTAACACTCGATGAGTTCTGGGTTTGATCATGTTATGCTTGTGAGAGATGTTATAGTCAACGGATCTGAACCTTTTAGATCCGTGTGTGCTTTACAAATCTCTATGTCATCTCCTAGATGCAGCTACCACGTTCTATTTGGAGCTATTCCAAATAACTGTTCTACTATACGAATCCAGTTTACTACTCAGAATAATCTGGATTAGTGTCAAAGTTTGCATCAGCGTAACCCTTTACGACGAACTCTTTTACCACCTCCATAATCGAGAAAATTCCTTAGTCCACTAGTTACTAAGGATAACTTTGACCGCTGTCCTGTGATCCATTCTTGGATCACTCTTGTACCCCTTGACTGACTCATGGCAAGGCACACTTCAGGTGCGGTACACAGCATAGCATACTGTAGAGAGCCTATGATAAAAGCATAGGGGACGACCTTCATCCTTCCTCTTTCTTCTGCCGTGGTCGAGCTTTAAGTCTTAACTTCACACCTTACAACTCAGGCAAGAACTCCTTCTTTGACTGATCCATCTTGAACACCTTCAAGATCATGTCAAGGTATGTGCTCATTTGAAAGTACCATTAAGAATTTTGATCTATCCTTATAGATCTTGATGCTCAATGTTCAAGTAGCTTAATCCAGGCTTTCCATTGAAAAACACTTTCCAAATAACCCTATATGCTTTCCAAAAATTCTACGTCATTTCTGATCAACAATATGTCAACAACATATATTTATCAGAAATTCTATAGTGCTCCCACTCACTTCTTTGGAAATACAAGTTTCTCATAAACTTTGTATACACCCAAAACTTTGATCATCTTATCAAAGCATACGTTCCAACTCCGAGATGCTTACTCTAGTCCTTAGAAGGATTGCTGGAGCTTGGCATACTTGTTAGCATCTTTCAGGATTGACAAAACCTTCCGGTTGTATCACATACAACCTTTCCTCAAAAATCGTCGAGGAAACAATGGTTTTTGGCATCCTATCTGCAAGATTTCACAAATAATGCAGTAATTGCTAATATAATTCCAACAGACTCTTAGCATCGCTACGAGTGAGAAAGTCTCATCGTAGTCAACTCCTTGAACTTGTCGGAAAACATCTTAACGACAAGTCGAGCTTTCTTAATGGTGATACTTGCCATCATTGTCCGTCTTCCTTTTAAAAATCCATCTGTACTCAACAGCCTTACGACCATCGAGTAGTTCTTCCAAAGTCTACACTTTGTTTTCATATATGGATCCTCTCTCGGATTATATGGCCTCGAACCATTTTGGAATCCAGGCCCACCATCGCTTCTCCATAGCTCGTAGGTTCATTGTTGTCTAGCAACATGACTTCCAAGATAGGATTACGTACCACTCTGAAGTAGTACGCATCCTTGTCATCCTACGAGGTTTGGTAGTGACTTGATCTGAAGTTTCATGATCACTATCATAAGCTTCCACTTCAATTGGTGTAGGTGCCACAGGAACAACTTCCTGTGCCCTGCCACACACTAGTTGAAGAGACGGTTCAATAACCTCATCAAGTCTCCACCATCCTCCCACTCAATTCTTTCGAAAGAAACTTTTCCTCGAGAAAGGACCCGATTCTAGAAACAATCCCTTATTGCTTTCGAATCTGAGACAGGAGGTATACCCAACTGTCTTGGGTGTCCTATGAAGATGCATTTATCCGCTTAGGGTTCGAGCTTATCAGCCTGAAACTTTTCCACATAAGCGTCGCAGCCCCAAACTTTTAAGAAATGACAGCTTAGGTTTCTCTAAACCATAGTTCATTCGGTGTCATCTCATCGGAATTACGTGGTGCCCTATTTAAAGTGAATGTGTTTGTCTCTAATGCCTAACCCATAAACTATCGTGGTAATTCGATAAGAGACATCATGGTATGCATCATATCCAATAGGGTGCAGTTATGATGTTCGGACACACCATCACACTATGGTGTTCCAGGCTGTATTAGTTGTGAAACAATTTCCACAATGTCTTAATTCTGTGCCAAACTCGTAATTCAGATATTCATCTCTATGATCATATCATAGATATTTTATCCTCTTGTCACGACGATCTTTCAACTTCACCCTGAAATTACTTGAACCTTTCAATAATTCAGACTCGTGATTCATCAAGTAAATATACTCAACATCTACTCAAATCATCTGTGAAGTAAGAACATAACGATATCCACTACACGCCTCAGCACTCATTGGACTGCGCACATCAAGATGTATTACTTCCAACAAGTTGCTTTCTTGTTCCATTTTACTGAAAATGAGGCTTTCAGTCATCTTGCCCATGTGGTATGATTTGCATGTCTCAAGTGATTCAAAATCAAGTGAGTCCAAATGATCCATTTGTATAGAGTTTCTTCATGCATATCTGCCAACAAACATGGTTCGCATGTCTCAATCCTTTCAAAAATGAGTGAGTCCAAAGATCCATCAACATGGAGCTTCTTCATGCGTTTTATACCGATATGACTTAAGTGGCAGTGCCACAAGTAGGTGGTACTATCATTACTATCCTATATCTTTTGGCATGAACATGTGTATCACTACGATCGAGATTCAATAAACCATTCATTTTAGGCGTAAGACCATTGAAGGTATTATTCAAATAAACAGAGTAACCAATATTCTCCTTAAATGAATAACCGTATCGCGATAGACATAATCCAATCATGTCTATGCTCAACGCAAACACCAAATAACAATTATTTAGGTTTTAATACCAATCTCGATGGTAGAGGGAGCGTGCGATGCTTGATCATATCAACCTTGGAAACACTTCCAACACATATCGTCAGCTCACCTTTAGCTAGTCTCCGTTTATTCCGTAGCTTTTATTTCGAGTTACTAACACCTAGCAACCGAACCGGTATCTAATACCCTGGTGCTACTAGGAGTACTAGTAACATACACATTAACATAATGTATATCCAATATACTTCTATCGACAGTCTTCTCATCTACCAAGTATCTAGGGTAATTCTGCTCCAGTGGCTGTTCCCCTTTATTACAGAAGCACTTAGTCTCGGGCTTGGGTTCAACTTTGGGTTTCTTCACTTGAGCAGCAACTGACTTGTCGTTTCATGAAGTATCCCTTTCTTGCCCTTGCCCTTCTTGAAACTAGTGGTTTCACCAACCATCAACAATTGATGCTCCTTCTTGATTTCTACTTTTGTGGTGTCAAACATCGCGAATATCTCAAGGATCATCATATATGTCCCTGATATATTATAGTTCACACGAAGCTCTAGCAGCTTGGTGGTAATGACTTCGGAGAAACATCACTATCTCATCTGGAAGATCAACTCCCACTCGATTCAAATGATTGTTGTACTCAGACAATCTGGGCACAAGCTCAACAATTGAGCTTTTCTCCCTTAGTTTGCAGGCTAAGAAAATCGTCGGAGGTCTTATACCTCTTGATGTGGGCACGAGCCTGAAATCCCAATTTCAGCCCTCGAAACATCTCATATGTTTCACGATGTTTTAAAACGTCTTCGGTGCCTCAACTCTAAACCGTTCAACTGAACTATCACGTAGTTATCAAAATGTGTATGTCAGATGTTCGCAACATCCACAGACGACGTTCGAGCTTCAGCACACTGAGCGGTGCATTAAGGACATAAGCCTTTTACTGTCTGCATAATTGCTACTATCAACTTTCAACTAATTTTTCTCTAGGAACATATCTAAACAGTAGAACTAAAGCGCGAGCTACGACATAATTTGCAAAATCCTTTTGACTATGTTCAGGATAATTAAGTTCATGAACTCCAACTCAGATAGACATCCCTCTAGTCATCTAAGTGATTACATGATCCGAGTCAACTAGGCCGTGTCCGATCATCACGTGAGACGGACCAGTCAACATCGGTGAACATCTTCATGTTGATCGTATCTACCATATGACTCATGCTCGACCTTTCGGTCTCTTGTGTTCCGAGGCCATGTCTGTACATGCTAGGCTCGTCAAGTCAACCTAAGTGTTTTGCATGTGTTCCGAGGCCATGTCTGTACATGCTAGGCTCGTCAACACCCGTTGTATTCGAACGTAAGAATCTATCACACCCGATCATCACGTGGTGCTTCGAAACGACGAACTTCCACAACGGTGCACAGTTAGGGGGAACACTTTCTTGAAATTTTAATGAGGGATCATCGTATTTACTACCGTCGTTCTAAGCAAATAAGATGTATAAACATGATAAAATCACATGCAATCAAATAGTGACATGATATGGCCATCATCACTTTGCTCCTTTTGATCTCCATCTTCGGGGCTCCATGATCATCATCGTCACCGGCATGACACCATGATCTCCATCATCATGATCTCCATCATCGTGTCTTCATGGAGTTGTCTCGCCAACTATTACTTCTACTACTACAGCTAACGGTTAGCAATAAAGTAAAGTAATTACATGGCGTTGTTCAATGACACGCAGGTCATATAATAAATAAAGACAACTCCTATGGCTCCTGCCGGTTGTCATACTCATCGACATGCAAGTCGTGATTCCTATTACAAGAACATGATCAATCTCATACATCACATATCATTCATCACATTCTTCTTGGCCATATCACATCACATAGCATACCCTGCAAAACAAGTTAGACGTCCTCTAATTGTTGTTTGCATGTTCTACGTGGCTGGTATGGGTTTCTAGCAAGAACGTTTCTTACCTACGCAAAAACCACAATGTGATATGCCAATTGCTATTTACCCTTCATAAGGACCCTTTTCATCGAATCCGATCCGACTAAAGTGGGAGAGACAGACACCCGCTAGCCACCTTATGCAACTAGTGCATGTCAGTCGGTGGAACCAGTCTCATGTAAGAGTACGTGTAAGGTCGGTCCGGGCCGCTTCATCCCACAATGCCGCCGAATCAAGATTGGACTAGTAACGGTAAGCATATTGAACAAAATCAACGCCCACAACTACTTTGTGTTCTACTCGTGCATAGTAACTACGCATAGACCTAGCTCATGATGCCACTCTTGGGGAACGTAGCAGAAATTCAAAATTTTCCTATGTGTCACCAAGATCCATCTATGGAGAAACCAGCAACGAGGGAAGGAGAGTGCATCTACATACCCTTGTAGATCGCTAAGCGGAAGCGTTCAAGAGAACGGGGTTGATGGAGTCGTACTCGTCGTGATCCAAATCACCGATGATCCTAGTGCCGAACGGGCGGCACCTCCGTGTTCAACACACGTACAGCCCAGTGACGTCTCCCATGCCTTGATCCAGCAAGGAGAGAGGGAGAGGTTGAGGAAGACTCCATCCAGCAGCAGCACAACGGCGTGGTGGTGGTGGAGGAGCGTGGTGATCCAGCAGGGCTTCGCCAAGCACCGCGAGATATGAGGAGAAAGAGAGGTAGGGCTGCGCCAGGGAGAGGTCAAGAACTCATATGTTGGCAGCCCCAAAGACCTCAACTATATATAGGGGAGAGGGAGGGGGCTGCGCCCCACCTAGGGTTCCACCCTAGGGGCGGCGGCCAGCCCAGATCCCATCTGGTGGGGCGGCCAAGGGGAGGGGAGAGGGAGGCGCACCAGGTATGGGCCTTAGGGCCCATCTGCCCTAGGGTTTGCCCCCTTTCCCTCTTCCTTGCGCCTTGGGCCTTGGTGGGGGGGGGGGCGCACCAGCCCACCTAGGGCTGGTCCCCTCCCACACTTGGCCCATGCATCCCTCCGGGGCTTGTGGCCCCACTTGGTGGACCCCCGGGACCCTCCCGGTGGTCCCGGTACGTTACCAATAAAACCCAAAACTTTTCCGGTGACCAAAACATGACTTCCTATATATAAATCTTTACCTCCGGACCATTCCGGAACTCCTCGTGACGTCCGGGATCTCATCCGGGACTCCGAACAACATTCGGTAACCACATACAAACTTCCTTTATAACCCTAGCGTCATCGAACCTTAAGTGTGTAGACCCTACGGGTTCGGGAACCATGCAGACATGACCGAGACGTTCTCCGGTCAATAACCAACAGCGGGATCTGGATACCCATGTTGGCTCCCACATGCTCCACGATGATCTCATCGGACGAACCACGATGTCAAGGACTTAATCAATCACGTATACAATTCCCTTTGTCTATCGGTACGATACTTGCCCGAGATTCGATCGTCGGTATCCCGATACCTTGTTCAATCTCGTTACCAGCAAGTCTCTTTACTCGTTCCGTAAAACATCATCCCGTGATCAACTCCTTGATCTCATTGTGCACATTATGATGATGTCCTACCGAGTGGGCCCAGAGATACCTCTCCGTTTACACGGAGTGGCAAATCCCAGTCTCGATTCGCGCCAACCCAACAGACACTTTCGGAGATACCTGTAGTGTACCTTTATAACCACCCAGTTACGTTGTGACGTTTGGCACACCCAAAGCACTCCTACGGTATCCGGGAGTTGCACAATCTCATGGTCTAAGGAAATGATACTTGACATTAGAAAAGCTTTAGCATACGAACTACATGATCTTTGTGCTAGGCTTAGGATTGGGTCTTGTCCATCACATCATTCTTCTAATGATGTGATCCCGTTATCAATGACATTCAATGTCCATGGTCAGGAAACCGTAACCATCTATTGATCAACGAGATAGTCAACTAGAGGCTTACTAGGGACATGGTGTTGTTTATGTATCCACACATGTATCTAAGTTTCCTATCAATACAATTCTAGCATGGACAATAAACGATTATCATGAACTAGGAAATATAATAATAACCAATTTATTATTGCCTCTAGGGCATATTTCCAACAATGACAAAGGGAACAACGTATGTTGTTATGCGGTCTGATCGATAAAGATCTTCGTAGAATATGTGGGAGCCAATATGAGCATCTAGGTTCCGCTATTGGTTATTGACCGGAGACGTGTCTCGGTCATGTCTACATTGTTCTCGAACCCGTAGTGTCCGCACGCTTAAGGTTTTGATGACTGTTATAGTATGAGTTTATGAGTTTTGATGTACCGAAGGAGTTCGGAGTCCCGGATGAGATCAGGGACATGACGAGGAGTCTCGAAATGGCCGAGACGTAAAGATCGATATATTGGACGACTATATTCGGACATCGGAAAGGTTCTGAGTGATTCAGGTATTTTTTGGAGTACCGGAGAGTTACGGGAATACGTATTGGGCCTTATTGGGCCATACGGGAAAGAAGGAAAAGGGCCTCAAGGGTGGCCGCACCCCTCCCCTTGGTCTGGTCCGAATTGGAGTAGGGAAGGGGGGCACCCCCTTCCTTCCTTCTCCTTTTCCCTTCCTCTTTTCCTATTCCATATGGGAGGTGGAATCCTACTAGGACTAGGGAGTCCTAGTAGGACTCCACACTTGGCACGCTCCCTCCAAGGGCCGGCCTCCTCCTCCCTTGCTCCTTTATATACGGGTGCAGGGGGGCACCCCAAAGACACAACAATTGATCATTGATCTCTTAGCCGTGTGCGGTGCCCCCTTCCACCATAATCCTCGATAATATTGTAGCGGTGCTTAGGCGAAGCCCTGCGACGGTAGAACATCAAGATCGTCATCACACCGTCGTGCTGACGGAACTCTTCCCCGACATTCTGCTGGATCGGAGTCCGGGGATCGTCATCGAGCTGAACGTGTGCTAGAACTCGGAGGTGCCGTAGTTTTGGTGCTTGATCGGTCGGGCCGTGAAGACGTACGACTACATCAACCGCGTTGTGCTAACGCTTCCGCTTTCGGTCTACGAGGGTACGTAGACAACACTCTCCTCTCTCGTTGCTATGCATCACCATGATCTTGCGTGTGCGTAGGAATTTTTTTGAAATTACTACGTTCCCCAACAGTGGCATCCAAGCCTAGGTTTTATGCGTTGATGTAATATGCATGAGTAGAACACAAGTGAGTTGTGGGCGATATAAGTCATACTGCTTACCAGCATGTCACAATTTGGTTCGGCGGTATTGTTGGATGAAGCGGCCCGGACCGACATTACGCGTACGCTTACACGAGACTGGTTCTACCGACGTGCTTTGCACACAGGTGGCTGGCGGGTGTCAGTTTCTCCATCTTTAGTTGAACCAAGTGTGGCTACGCCCGGTCCTTGCAAAGGTTAAAACAACACCAACTTGACAAACTATCGTTGTGGTTTTGATGCGTAGGTAAGAACGGTTCTTGCTAAGCCCATATCAGCCACGTAAAACTTGCAAGAACAAAGTAGAGGACATCTAACTTGTTTTTGCAGGGCATGTTGTGATGTGATATGGTCAAGACATGATGCTAAATTTTATTGTATGAGATGATCATGTTTTGTAACCGAGTTATCGGCAACTAGCAGGAGCCATACGGTTGTCGCTTTATTGTATGCAATGCAATCATGCTGTAATGCTTTACTTTATCACTAAGCGGTAGCGATAGTCATGGAAGCATAAGATTGGCGAGACGACAACGATGCTACGATGGAGATCAAGGTGTCACGCCGGTGACGATGGTGATCATGACGGTACTTCGGAGATGGAGATCACAAGTACAAGATGATGATGGTCATATCATATCACTTATATTGATTGCATGTGATGTTTATCTTTTATGCATCTTATCTTGCTTTGATTGACGGTAGCATTATAAGATGATCCCTCACTAAATTATCAAAGTATAAGTGTTCTCCCTGAGTATGCATCGTTGCGAAAGTTCTTCGTGCTGAGACACCACGTGATGATTGGGTGTGATAGGCTCTACGTTCAAATACAACGGGTGCAAAATAGTTGCACACGCGGAATAGTCAGGTTAAACTTGACGAGCCTAGCATATAATAGATATGGCCTCGGAACACGGAGACCGAAAGGTCGAGCGTGAATCATATAGTAGATATGATCAACATAGTGATGTTCACCATTGAAACTACTCCATCTCACGTGATGATCGGACATGGTTTAGTTGATTTGGATCACGTGATCACTTAGAGGATTAGAGGGATGTCTATCTAAGTGGGAGTTCTTAAGTAATATGATTAATTGAACTTTAATTTATCATGAACTTAGTCCTGGTAGTATTAGCATATCTATGTTGTAGATCAATAGCTCGCGATGTTGCTCCTAGTTTATTGTGTTCCTAGAGAAAAATTATGTTGAAAAATGTTAGTAGCAATGATGCGGATTGGATCCGTGATCTGAGGATTATCCTCATTGCTGCATAGAAGAATTATGTCTTTGATGCACCGCTAGGTGACAGACCTATTGCATGAGTAGATGCAGACGTTATGAACGTTTGGCTAGCTCAATATGATGACTACTTGATAGTTTAGTGCACCATGCTTAACGGCGAATCGGGACTTCAAAGACGTTTTGAATGTCATGGACCATATGAGATGTTCCAGGAGTTGAAGTTAATATTTCAAGCAAATACCCGAGTTGAGAGATATGAAGTCTCCAACAAGTTCTATAGCTAAAAGATGGAGGAGAATAGCTCAAGCAGTGAGCATGTGCTCAGATTGTCTGGGTACTACAATCGCTTGAATCAAGTGGGAGTTAATCTTCCAGATAAGATAGTGATTGACAGAATTCTCTAGTCACCATCACCAAGTTAGTAGAACTTCGTGATGAACTATGATATGCAAGGGATAACGGAAACGATTCCCAAGCTCTTCGTAATGCTGAAATCAACGAAGGTAGAAATCAAGAAAAATATCAAGTGTTGATGGTAGACAAGACCACTAGTTTCAAGAAAAGGGCAAAGGGAAGAAGGGGAACTTCAAGAAGAACGGCAAGCAAGTTGCTGCTCAAGTGAAGAAGCCCAAGTCTGGTCCTAAGACTGAGACTAAGTGCTTCTACTGTAAAGGGACTGCTCACTGGAAGCGGAACTGCCCCAAGTATTTGGCGGATAAGAAGGATGGCAAAGTGAACAAAGGTATATTTGATATACGGATTATTGATGTGTATTTTACTAGTGTTCGTAGCAACCCCCCGGTATTTAATACTGGTTCAGTTGCTAAGAGTAGTAACTCGAAACGGGAGTTGCAGAATGAACAGAGACTAGTTAAGGGTGAAGTGACGATGTGTGTTGGAAGTGGTTCAAAGATTGATATGATCATCTCGCACACTCCCTATACTTTCGGGATTAGTGTTGAACCTAAATAAGTGTTATTTGGTGTTTGCATTGAGCATGAATATGATTTGATCATGTTTATTGCAATACAGTTATTCATTTAAGTAAGAGAATAAATTGTTGTTCTGTTTACATGAATAAAACCTTATATGGTTACACACCCAATGAAAATGGTTCGTTGGATCTCGATCGTAGTGATACACATATTCATAATATTGAAACCAAAAGATGCAAAATTAACAATGATAGTGCAACTTATTTGTGGCACTGCCGTTTAGGTCATATTGGTGTAAAGCGCATGAAGAAACTCCATGCTGATGGACTTTTGGAATCACTTGATTATGAATCACTTGATGCTTGCGAACCATGCCTCATGGGCAAGATGACTATGACTCCATTCTCCGGAACAATGGAGCGAGCAACTAACTTATTGGAAATAATACATACTGATGTATGCGGTCCGATGAGTGTTAAGGCTCACGGCAAGTATCGTTATTTTCTGACCTTCACAGATGATTTGAGCAGATATGGGTATATCTACTTGATGAAACACAAGTCTGAAACAGTTGAAAAGTTCAAAGAATTTCAGAGTGAAGTGGAGAATCATCGTAACAAAAATAGAAGTTTCTACGATATGATCGCAGAAGTAAAATATTTGAGTTACGAGTTTGGGCTTCAGTTAAAACAATGTGAAATAGTTTCACTACTCACGCCACCTGGAACACCACAGTGTAATGGTGTGTCCGAACATCGTAACCGTTCTTTATTAGATATGGTGCGATCTATGATGTCTCTTACCGATTTACCACTATCGTTTTGGGGTTATGCATTAGAGACAGCTACATTCACATTAAACAGGGCACCATCTTGATCCGTTGAGACGACACCGCATGAACTATGGTTTGGCAAGAAACCTAAGTTGTCGTTTCTTAAAGTTTTAGGTTGCAATTCTTATGTGAAAAAGTTTCAACCTGATGAGCTCAAACCCAAATCGGAGAAGTGCATCTTCATAGGATACCCAAAAGAAGATGTTGGGTACACCTTCTATCACAGATCCGAAGGCAAGATATTCCTTGCTGAGAATGGATCCTTTCTAGAGAAGGAGTTTCTCTCGAAAGAAGTGAGTGGGAGGAAAGTAGAACTTGATGAGGTAACTGTACCTGCTCCCTTATTGGAAAGTAGTTCATCACAGAAATCTGTTCCTGTGACTACTACACCAATTAGTGAGGAAGCTAATGATGATGATCATGTAACTTCAAATCAAGTTACTACCGAACCTCGTAGGTAAACCAGAGTGAGATCCGCACCAGAGTGGTACGGTAATCCTGTTCTGGAGGTCATGTTACTTGACCATGACGAGCCTACGAACTATTAGGAAGCGATGATGAGTCCATATTCCGCAAAATGGCTTGAGGCCATGAAATCTGAGATGAGATCCATGTATGAGAACAAAGTATGGACTTTGATTGACTTGCCCATTGATCGGCGAGCCATTAAGATTAAATGGATCTTCAAGAGGAAGACGGACGCTAATAGTAGTGTTACTATCTACAAAGCTAGAATTGTCGCAAAAAGGTTTTCGACAAGTTCAAAGTGTTGACCACGATGAGAATTTCTCACTCGTATCTATGCTTAAGTCTGTCCGAATCATGTTAGCAATTGCCGCATTTTATGAAATCTGGCAAATGGATAAACAAAACTGCATTCCTTAATAGGATTTATTAAAGAAGAGTTGTATATGATGCAACCAGAAAGTTTTGTCAATCCTAAAGGTACTAACAAAATATGCAAGCTCCAGCGATCCATCTATGGACTGGTGCAAGCATCTCGGAGTTGGAATATACACTTTGGTAAGTTGATCAAAGCATATAGTTTTATGCAGACTTGCGGTGAAGCCTGTATTTATAAGAAAGTGAGTGGGAGCACTACAGCGTTTCTGATAAGTATATGTATGACATATTGTTGATCGGAGATGATGTAGAATTATTCTGCAAAGCATAAAGGAATGTTTGAAAGGACTTTTTTCAAAGAAAGACCTCGATGAAGTTTCTTACATATTGAGCATCAAGATCTATAGAGATAGATCAAGACGCTTGATAAGTTTTCAATGAGTACATACCTTGACAAGATTTTGAAGTAGTTCAAAATGGAACAGTCAAAGAAAGAGTTCTTGCCTGTGTTACAAGGTGTGAAGTTGAGTAAGACTCAAAACCCGACCATGGCAGAAGATAGAGAGAGAATGAAAGTCATTCCGCCTCAGCCATAGGTTCTATAAAGTATGCCATGCTGTGTACCAGACCTATTGTATACCCTTCCCTGAGTTTGGCAAGGGAGTACAATAGTGATCTAGGAGTAGATCACTGGACATTGGTCAAAATTACCCTTAGTGGAATAAGGATATGTTTCTCGATTATGGAGGTGACAAAAGGTTCGTCGTAAAGGGTTACGTCGATGCAAGTTTTGACACTGATCCAGATGACTCTAAATCTCAATCTGGATACATATTGAAAGTGGGAGCAATTAGCTAGAGTAGCTTCGTGCAGAGCATTGTTGACATAGAAATTTGCAAAATACGTACGGATCTGAATGTGGCAGACCCGTTGACTAAACTTCCCTCACAAGCAAAACATGATCACACCTTAGTACTCTTTGGGTATTAATCACATAGCGATGTGAACTAGATTATTGACTCTAGTAAACCCTTTGGGTGTTGGTCACATGACGATGTGAAATATGGGTGTTAATCACATGGTGATGTGAACTATTGATGTTAAATCACATGGCGATGTGAACTAGATTATTGACTCTAGTGCAAGTGGGAGACTGAAGGAAATATGCCCTAGAGGCAATAATAAAGTTATTATTCATTTCCTTATATCATGATAAATGTTTATTATTCATGCTAGAATTGTATTAACCAGAAACATAATACATGTGTGAATACATAGACAAACAGTATGTCACTAGTATGCCTCTACTTGACTAGCTCGTTGAATCAAAGATGGTTAAGTTTCCTAGCCATAGACATGAGTTGTCATTTGATTAACGTGATAACATCATTAGGTGAATGATGTGATTGACTTGACCCATTCCGTTAGCTTAGCACTTGATCGTTTAGTTTGTTGCTATTGCTTTCTTCATGACTTATACATGTTCCTATGACTATGAGATTATGCAACTCCCGTTTACCGGAGGAACACTTTGTCTGCTACCAAACGTCACAACGTAACTGGGTGATTATAAAGGTGCTCTACAGGTGTCTCCAAAGGTACTTGTTGGGTTGGCGTATTTTGAGATTAGGATTTGTCACTCCGATTGTCGAAGAGGTATCTCTGGGCCCTCTCGGTAATGCACATCACTTAAGCCTTGCAAGCATTGCAACTAATGAGTTAGTTGCAGGATGATGTATTACGGAACGAGTAAAGATAATTGCCAGTAACGAGATTGAACTAGGTATTGAGATACCGACAATCGAATCTCGGTCAAGTAACATACCGATGACAAAGGGAACAACGTATGTTGTTATGCGGTCTGACCTATAAAGATCTTCGTAGAATATGTGGGAGCCAATATGAGCATCCAGGTTCCGCTATTGGTTATTGACCAGAGACGTGTCTTGGTCATGTCTACATTGTTCTCGAACCCGTAGTGTCCGCACGCTTAAGGTTTCGATGACAGTTATAGTATGAGTTTATGAGTTTTAATGTACCGAAGGAGTTCGGAGTCCCGGATGAGATCGGGGACATGACGAGGAGTCTCGAAATGGTCGAGACGTAAAGATCCATATATTGGACGACTATATTCGGACATCGGAAAGGTTCCGAGTGATTCGAGTATTTTTCGGAGTACCGGAGAGTTACGGGAATACGTTTTGGGCCCTATTGGGCCATACGGGAAAGAACAAAAAGGGCCTCAAGGGTGGCCGCACCCCTCCCCTTGGTCTGGTCCGAATTGGACTAGGGAAGGGGGGCGCCCCCTTCCTTCCTTCTCCTTTTCCCTTCCTCTTTTCCTATCCATATGGGAGGTGGAATCCTACTAGGACTAGGGAGTCCTAGCAGGACTCCACACTTGGCACGCCCCCTCCTAGGGCCGGCCTCCTCCTCCCTTTCTCCTTTATATACGGGTGCAGGGGGCACCCCAAAGACACAACAATTGATCATTAATCTCTTAGCCGTGTGCGGTGCCCCCTTCCACCATAATCCTCGATAATATTGTAGCGGTGCTTAGGTGAAGCCCTGCGACGGTAGAACATCAAGATCGTCACCACACCGTCGTGCTGACAGAACTCTTCCCCGACATTCTGCTGGATCGGAGTCCGGGGATCATCATCGAGCTGAACGTGTGCTAGAACTCGGAGGTGCCGTAGTTTCGGTGCTTGATCGGTCGGGCCGTGAAGACGTACGACTACATCAACCGCGTTGTGCTAACGCTTCCGCTTTCGGTCTACGAGGGTACGTAGACAACACTCTCCTCTCTCGTTGCTATGCATCACCATGATCTTGCGTGTGCGTATGATTTTTTTTGAAATTACTACGTTCCCCAACAAGTATGACCGGCCGGATCCCCAGACATAGTCCGGCACACTCTTTTCCCGATACAAGATAAACATAAAAGTCACAATTGGATGCGACTGCTGAAGGACATATTTGCAAATCCATACTGATGACCCACAAGTATAGGGGATCTATCGTAGTCCTTTCGATAAGTAAGAGTGTCGAACCCAACGACGAGCAGAAGGAAATGTTAAGCGGTTTTCAGCAAGGTATTCTCTGCAAGTACTGAAATAAGTGGTAACAGATAGTTTTGTGATAGGATAAATTGTAACGAGCAATAAGTAACAAAAGTAAATAAAGTGCAGCAAGGTGGCCCAATCCTTTTGTAGCAAAGGACAAGCCGGAACAAACTCTTATAATAGGAAAAGCGCTCCCGAGGACACATGGGAATATCGTCAAGCTAGTTTTCATCACGTTCATATGATTCGCGTTCGATACTTTGATAATTTGATATGTGGGTGGACTGGTGCTTGGGTGCTGTTCTTACTTGAACAAGCATCCCACTTATGATTAACCTCTATTGCAAGCATCCGCAACTACAACAAAAGTATTAAGGTAAACCTAACCATAGCATGAAACATATGGATCCGAATCAGCCCCTTACGAAGCAACCCATCATCTACTTATTACTTCCCAATGCCTTCCTCTAGGCCCAAATAATGGTGAAGTGTTATGTAGTCGACGTTCACATAAAACCACTAGAGGCTAGACAACATACATCTTATCAAAATATCAAACGAATACCAAATTCACATGACTACTCATAGCAAGACTTCTCCCTTGTCCTTAGGAACGAACGTAATTACTCACAAAGCATATTCATGTTCATAATCAGAGGGGTAATAATATGCATATAGGATCTGAACATATGATCTTCCACCGATTAAACCAACTAGCATCAACTACAAGGAGTAATCAACACTACTAGCAACCTACTAGCACCAATCCTGGACTTTGAGACAAGAATTGGATGCAAGAGATGAACTAGGGTTTGAAGATGAGATGGTGCTGGTGAAGATGTTGATGGAGATTGCCCTCTCCCGATGAGAGGAGCGTTGGTGATGACGATGGTGATGATTTCCCCCTCTGGGACGGAAGTATCCCCGGCAGAACAGCTCTGCTGGAGCTCTAGATTGGATCCGCCAAGGTTCCGCCCCGTGGCGGCGGAGTCTCGTCCCGAAAAGTTCCTTCCTATTTTTGTCTCATCGAAAGACCTCATATAGGAGAAGATGGGCATTGGAGAGCCACCAGGGGGCCCACGAGATTGGGGGGCACGCCCTAGGGGGGTGCGCCCCCCACCCTCGTGAGCAGGGTGTGGGCCCCCTGGCCTTCATCTTTGGCGTGGATTTTTCTTTATTTCTTTTAAGACGTTCCATGGAGTTTCAGGACTTTTGGAGTTGCGCAGAATAGGTCTCTAATATTTGCTCCTTTTCCAGACCAGAATTCCAGCTATCGGCATTCTCCCTCTTTATGTAGACCTTGTAAAATAAGAGAGATTAGCCATACGTATTATGACATAAAGTGAAATAACAGTCCATAATGCAATAAATATCGATATAAAAGCATGATGCAAAATGGACGTATCAACTCCCCCAAGCTTAGACCTCGCTTGTCCTCAAGCGAAAAGCCGATAACAATAAATATGTCCTCATGTTTAGAGGTAGAGGCATCGATAAAAATAAAATATGGACATGAAGGCATCATGATTATTCTTATAACAGCAACATATATAGATTTTCTCATATGATTACTTATGTTCAAGTGATGATCTATTCACAATGCAAAAAGTATAAATCATAAACCTTATTGGGCTCCAACAAACTATAATCTCAGTCATTGAAGCAATTGCAATTTATCATAACATCGGAAAGAGTCTATGTCAGAGCTAAAAAGCAAGTCCACATACTCAACTATCATTTAGTCTCCCATAATTGATGACACTCACGCAATACTTGTGGTTACGGAGCTTTAATCGGACACAGAGAAAGATAGGGGCTTATAGTTTTGCCCCACAACCTTTTACCTCAAGGGTAATGTCAACAATAATAGTTCATGCTCCCCTACATCCAATTAGATATATATATATATATCATGTTCTTTCCAACATGCTGAGCTTGCCAAAGGATAAAATGAAAAAGGAAAGGTGAAGATCACCATGACTCTTGCATAAGGTAGGAGATAATAATAAAGGATATGCCCTTCGTAGAGGGAAGCAGAGGTTGCCATGCGCTTTTATGGTTGGATATATAAAATCTCAATGCGAAAGAACGTCACTTTATATTGCCCCTTGTGATATGAACCTTTATTATGCAGTCCGTCGCTTTTATTACTTCCACATCACAAGATCGTATAAAGCTTATTTCTCCCACACCAATCAATCGTACATATTTAGCATTGTTGAGGAAATCATTAACTGGTAGCTTCTCGGTTGGCTAGTGAGTAGGGGATTAATCGGCTAATCGGCAAGTTAATCGGCCATTTAATCAATTAATCGGATGATTTTTTGGTTTATCGGCTACTCGGTGACCCTATGAGTAGGGATTAATCGGCAAGTTAACTGGTTAATCGGATGAATTCTTGAACAAGGATATTTAGAGCAATTTTTATTGCTTTGCACCGATGAGAACTTACTTGAAGGATCTTACTCAATCCATAGGTAGATATGGTGGACTCTAATGGCAAAACTGGTTTAGGGATATTTGGAAGCACAAGTAGTATTTCTACTTGGTGCTGAGAATTTGGCTAGCATGAGGGGGAAAGGCAAGATCAATAAGTTAGGGGAAGCATGACAACATACTTTATCTCAGATATAAGAAAGACATAACTCATTACGTTGTCTTCCTTGTCCAACATCAACTCTTTAGCATGTCATATTTTAATAAGTGCTCCCAATCATAAAAGATGTCAATGATAATATATCTATATGTGAAAACCTCTCTTTCCTTATGACTTCCTATTAATTGCAACAATGACCAAAGCTATGTCTGCCAATTCCCAACAACTTTTAATCATCATACTCTTTCTATGTGAAGTCATTACTCTCAATAAGATCAATATGAACCCTTTTGTTTCTTTTTATTCTTTTTCTCTTTTCTTTTATTCACCAAGATCATGGAAAAATAATCAAGCCCTTGACTCAACACTAATCTTTATTATATATAACTCACGGACTCGATTACATAGAGAGATCATAAAGCAAAACTCAAAACTAGATAATGCCACAAACTTTATTCTACTAGATCAAGATACTACTAATAGGATCGAACTAAGAAAACCAGTAAAATAGGAGTTGTGATTGTGATACGATACCTGGGCACCTCCCCCAAGCTTGGCAGTTGCCAAGGGGGGTGCCCATACCCATCTGGTTAAGTCTCCTTTTTTGTTGTCGGTGTAATATTCTTGGCGATGATTCCCCTCAGGATGCGGTTCTCCTCCTCGAGCTTATTGACTTGCTGTTTGAGATCCATTATTTCCTTATGAAGCTTTCCTGTGACAGCTAAAGCTCCTTGCACCCAAGGGTGTTGCATCGCTGCGGGAGAACAAGTGACACTTCTCTTCATATTTTCATAAGAAAGAAATCTAACATTAGAAGGGATAACCGAGTTTGGAATAGCTGAGCTCTGTAGTTGCCCCATCGTGAACCCAGCTCGGAGGCGAGAGGTAACTTCTTGATCCTCCATGGCATCTACTCTCATTAAGTCAGCCTCCATCTCTTCCTCCGTTACTGGCCCAAAGTGGTCAGCGTCGCTGTTTGCCCTTGGTTCCGGTGCCGGATTAGATACCCGACTCTCCCTGATTGACTCTTGAGAAGACATCTTGCTCTAATCTGCAGCGGCAACAGCTCGAAAACAAAAACAGAGGAAATTTCTGTGATACGGAAGTCAAAACCTTCGGGAGGTTATATAATGAATTTTTACTGACCAAAATACATATCGTGCAAGAAAATGAAGTCCGGAGGGCACACGAGGCGCTCACGAGGTAGGGGGCGCGCCCACCACCCTCGTGGGGCCCTCGTGTCCTTCGCGGACTGCTACTTATTTTTCTATTTTTCTAAATATTCCAAAACGAAGAAATATTGCCTTAAAAATTGTTTTGGAGTCGGTTTACTTACCGTACCACATACCTATTCCTTTTCGGAGTCTGAAACGTTCCAGAAAGTGTCCCTTATGTATTCCTCCGGGGTTATGGTTTCAATAATATTGGTTTCAACATTTATGGGATTACCTGAGATATAATGTTTAATTCTTTGACCATTTACCACCTTCGGATTTGTGCCCTCGAAGTTGTTGATTTTTATGGCACCGGAACGATAGACCTCCTCGATGACGTAGGGGCCTTCCCATTTAGAGAGAAGTTTTCCTGCAAAAAATCTTAAACGAGAGTTCTATAGCAATACATAATCACCTACATTAAACTCACGCTTTTGTATCCTTTTGTCATGCCATCTTTTAACTTTTTCTTTAAACAACTTGGGCATTTTCATAAGCTTGGGTTCTCCATTCATCAAGTGAGCTAATATCAAATAACCTCTTCTCACCGGCAAGTTTAAAATCATAGTTGAGTTCTTTAATAGCCCAATATGCCTTATGTTCTAGTTCGAGAGGTAAATGACATGCTTTTCCATAAACCATTTTATACGGGGACATACCCATAGGATTTTTGTATGCAGTTCTATAAGCCCATAATGCATCATCAAGTTTCTTAGACCAATTCTTTCTAGACCTATTAACAGTCTTTTGCAAAATTAATTTGAGCTCTCTATTGCTCAACTCTACTTGACCACTAGACTATGGGTGATAAGGGGATGCAATTCTATGATTAACATCATATTTAGCAAGCATTTTACGGAAAGCACTATGAATAAAGTGTGAACCACCATCAGTCATTAAATATCTAGGGACTCCAAACCTCGGAAAAATAACTTCTTTAAGCATTTTAATAGAAGTGTTATGATCAGCACTACTAGTTGGAATAGCTTCTACCCACTTAGTAACGTAATCAACAGCAACTAAAATATGTGTGTATCCATTAGAGGCAGGAAAAGGTCCCATATAATCAAAGCCCCAAACATCAAACGGTTCAATAAAAAGTGAATAATTCATAGCATTTCTTGATGTCTACTAATATTACCAATTCTTTGACATTCATCACAAGACAAGACAAATTTACGGGCATCCTTGAAGAGAGTAGGCCAATAAAAACCAGATATCAATACCTTATGTGCAGTTCTATCTCCAGCGTGGTGTCCTCCATAAGACTCGGAATGACACTTGCGTAGGATCTGTTCTTGTTCATGCTCAGGTACACAACGTCTAATAACACCATCTACTCCTTCTTTATAAAGATGTGGGTCATCCCAAAAGTAATGTCTCAAGTCATAGAAGAGCTTTTTCTTTTGCTGGTATGTGAAGCTAGGTGGTATAAACTTAGCAACAATATAATTAGCATAATCAGCATACCATGGAGTACTACGAGAAGTACTTATAGCATTTAATTGCTCATCAGGAAAGTCATCATTAATAGGTAGTGTGTCATCAAGAATATTTTCTAACCTAGACAAGTTGTCTGCAACGGGGTTCTCAGCTCCCTTTCTATCAACAATATGCAAATCAAATTCTTGTAGCAAGAGAACCCATCTAATAAGTCTAGGTTTAGCATCTTTCTTTTCCATAAGATATTTAATAGCAGCATGATCTATTTGAATAGTTACTTTAGAATCAACAATATAAGATCTGAACTTATCACAAGAAAATACAATTGCTAAAAGTTCTTTTTCAGTAATAGCATAATTTCTTTGAGCATTGTCTAGAGTCTTACTGGCATAATGAATAACATTTAATTTCTTATCAACTCTTTGCCCTAGAACAGCACCTACAACATAATCACTAGCATCACACATAATTTCAAAGGGTAAATTCCAATCAGGTGGCTGAATAACAGGTGCAGAGACTAATGCTTTCTTAAGTATTTCAAATGCTTCTACACAATCATCATCAAAGACAAATGGTATATCTTTTTGCAGTAAATTAGTCAGAGGCCGAGAAATTTTTGAGAAGTCCTTAATGAACCTCCTGTAAAATCCGGCGTGACCAAGGAAACTTCTTATACCTCTGATGTCCTTGGGACATGGCATTTTTTCAATAGCATCAACCTTGGCTTTATCAACTTCAATACCTCTTTCAGAAACTTTATGCCCCAAGACAATACCTTCATTAACCATAAAGTGGCACTTTTCCCAATTCAAGACAAGATTAGTTTCTTCACATCTCTGCAAAACTCGATTAAGATTGCTCAAGCAATCATCAAAAGAGGAACCATAGACGGAAAAGTCGTCCATGAAAACCTCACAAATATTTTCACAAAAGTCACAGAATATAGCCATCATGCATCTTTGAAAGGTAGCAGGTGCATTACATAAACCAAAAGGCATACGTCTATAAGCAAAAGTACCAAAAGGGCATGTAAAAGTAGTCTTTGATTGATCTTTAGCCGACACAGGTATTTGAGAGAAACCATAGTAACCATCTAGAAAGTAATAGTGTGTATGTTTGCATAATCTTTCTAGCATTTGATCAATAAAAGGTAAGGGGTAATGATCTTTCTTAGTAGCTTTATTTAATTTGCGGAAATCAATTACCATCCTATAACCTGTGATAATTCTTTGTGGAATCAATTCATCATTATCATTAGGAACAACAGTAACACCTCCCTTCTTAGGGACACAATGGACAGGACTTACCCACTCACTATCAGCAACGGGATAGATTATACCTGCCTCCAGAAGCTTTAGTATTTCTTTTCTTACCACTTCTTTCATTTTAGGATTCAGACGTCGTTGAGGATCACGAACTGGTTTGGCATCTGCTTCCAAATTTATTTTATGTTGGCATAGAATGGGACTAATTCCCTTAAGATCATCAAGAGTATATCCAATAGCAGCACGATGCTTCTTCAGAGTTTTCAATAATCTTTCTTCATCATGCTCTGAAAGGTTAGCACTAATAATAACAAGATACATCTTCTTTTCATCAAGATAAGCATATTTAAGATTATCAGGCAAAGGTTTAAGCTCAAACACGGGATCACCCTTGGGTGGAGGAGGATCCCCTAAAATTTCAACAGGCAAATTGTGTTTCAGAACAGGTTCCTGTTTAAAGAATACCTCATCTATTTCCCTTCTTTCATTCATGAACATATCATTTTCGTGGTCTAGCAAATAGTGTTCTAAAGGATCACTAGGAGGTACGGCAATAGAAGCAAGACCAATAATTTCATCCTTACTAGGTAATTCTTCCTCACGATGTTGTTTACTAAATTTAGAGAAATTAAACTCATGAACCATATCATCCAAGCCAACAGTAACAATATTCTTAGTGCAGTCTATGGTAGCATTGACAGTATTTAAGAAGGGTCTACCAAATATAATTGGACAAAAGCTATCTTGTGGGGAACCAAGAACAAGAAAATTAGCAGGATATTTAGTTTTCCCACACAAGACTTCAACATCTCTAATAATTCCAATTGGTGCAATAGTATCTCTATTGGCAAGTTTAATAGTAACATCAATATCTTCTAACTCAACAGGTGCAATTTCATTCTTAATTTCTTTGTATAAGTCATGAGGTATAACGCTAGCACTAGCACCCATATCACATAAGCCATGATAACAATGATCTCCTATTTTAACAGAAATAACAGGCACGCCTACTACAGGTCTATGTTTATCCTTATCACAAGGTTTGGCAATTCTTGCAGTTTCACCTTCGAACTGAATAACATGCCCATCAATATTATCATACAAGAGATCTTTAACTATAGCAATATTAGGTTCTACTTTAACTTTCTCAGGAGGTGTATAAGTTCTAATATTGCTTTTACGAACAACAGTTGAAGCTTTAGCGTGATCCTTTATTCTAACAGGGAAAGGTGGTTTCTCAATATAAGAAGTACGAACAATAGGATCATTATAAGTGACCGTCTTTTCTTCAACTTTAATAGGTGCAGCTACTTTTACTTCTATGGGAGGATGATATTTAAACCACTTCTCCTTAGGGAGATCAACATAAGTAGCAAAAGATTCATAGAAAGAAGCTACTATCTCAGAGTCAAGTCCATATTTAGTGCTAAACTTACGGAAAATATCGGTATCCATGAAAGATTTAACACAATCAAACTTAGGTGTCATACCTGACTCCTTACCTTCGTCGAGGTCCCAATCTTCAGAGTTGTGTTTAATTCTATCCAATAAATTCCATCTGAATTTAATAGTCTTCATCATAAAAGAGCCAGCACAAGAAGCACTAGTAGAAAACAGGGCTATGGTCCAGGCCGGCTCAGCCCATTAGTCCCGGTTCAGTGTAGAACCGGGACTAATGTGGGCATTGGTCCCGGTTCGTGAGCCCAGGGGGCCGGCCGGGCCACGTGGGCCATTGGTCCCGGTTTGTCTGGACCTTTTGGTCCCGGTTGGTGGGACGAACCGAGACCAATGGGCCTCGCTCTTGGCCCACCACCATTGGTCCCGGTTGGTGGCCTGAACCGGGACCAAAGGCTCCCCTTTAGTCCCGGTTCTTGCCACAAACCAGGACCAATGAGGTGCCTATATATACCCTCGCCCGCGAGCAGAGCACTCCAGTGCTCTGTTTTTCTTTGGCCGGCGAGGGGAGGGGTTTGTGGTGCTCTAGCTCACCTCCTATGCACATGAGGTGTTCGATGGAATGCCCGAGCCACACTACTTAAACTTTCTCCTCTCGAAGCTTGACCTCCAAGCTCCATTTTCCTCGAGATTTGTCTAGATTTAGCGGTCCGTCACGCCCCGTCCCCGTCTTCACCGCCGTCGATCACCCGCGCTGATCTCATCACCGACACCACCGTGGTGAGCCTCTTGTTCTTATCTTCTTTCTGAAAGGAAAAATATTCTTACTTGTCTGTTTAGATAGATACTTGTATCATTTTCTTACATTTATTATTGCATCTTATATAGTGCGATGGTTTTGGTATCCGCCCCCATCGGCCCTCGTCCTGTCTATGATTCGGATTTGGTATGTATATTATCTTCATAACTATTGGTTCATTTATTGTTTATGAAAATTATGCCGACCAACGTGACATAGATTTTATTTATCTAGGATGTATGTGAATCGGAAATGCCAACCGACCCTATTGTCGAGAGGTTAAATTTAGTTGAAGAAGAAAACAATTTGTTGAAGGAAAAAATAAAAAAAATTGAGGAGGAGAAGATGATATTGGAGTTGCATGTTGCGGATGTCGTCGATGATCACAAGATCAAGATGGATGCAATGCGCTTGAAGATTAGAAAGATTAGAAAATATGCCATTCATACCGAGGCTTGGTATCATTATGCCGTTGGATCAATTTGTTACCTTGGTTGCGATTATGATCGCATTTGTTTTCGCATTGAAATGTTTTACATAGTTTCAATGTATGGTTTAATTAATTAGATGCTCTGGAGAGCTATATGTTGTTAGATGAGAACTATGTATGCACTTTGGTTTTAATGTGATGATGAACTTCTATTAATTTGGACACTTAATTATATATAATGCACGCAGATGAACCGGCAATGGATGTACGGTGACAGACACACCCGCGAGTACATTAAGGGCGTGCATGAGTTTCTCGATGCGGCTGAGGCAAACAAGCAGAATGGTTTTATGTGTTGTCCATGCACTGAATGTGGGAATATGAGGTCTTACTCTAACCAGAAAATCCTTCACTCCCACCTGCTTTACAAGGGTTTCATGCCACACTATAATGTTTGGATGAGGCACGGAGAAATAGGGGTTATGATGGAAGACGGCGAAGAAGAAGAGTACGATGACAACTATGTGCCCCCTGAATACGGTGATGCTGCAACGGGGGGAGCTGGTGAAGATCAAGAGGAACCAGACGATGTGCCCAATGATGCTGCCACGGGTGAAGCTGCTGAAGATCAAGAGGAACCAGACGATGTGCCCGATGATGATGATCTCCGCCGGGTCATTGTCGATGCAAGGACGCAATGCATTAGTCAAAAGGAGAAGTTGAAGTTCGATCGCATGTTAGAGGATCACAAAAAAGGGTTATACCCAAATTGCGAAGATGGCAACACAAAGCTCGGTACCGTACTGGAATTGCTGCAGTGGAAGGCAGAGAATGCTGTGGCTGACAAAGGATTTGAGAAGCTACTGAAAATATTGAAGAAGAAGCTTCCAAACGATAACGAATTGCCCGACAGTACATACGCAGCAAAGAAGGTCGTATGCCCTCTAGGATTGGAGGTGGAGAAGATACATGCATGCCCTAATGACTGCATCCTCTACCGCGGTGCATACAAGGATCTGAACGCATGCCCGGTATGCGGTGCGTTGCGGTATAAGATCAGACGAGATGACCCTGGTGATGTTGACGACGAGCCCCTCAGGAAGAGGGTTCCTGCGAAGGTGATGTGGTATGCTCCTATAATACCACGGTTGAAACGTCTGTTCAGAAACGAAGAGCATGCCAGGTTGATGCGATGGCACAGTGAGAACCGAAAGAAAGATGGGAAGTTGAGAGCACCCGCTGACGGGTCGCAGTGGAGAAAAATCGAGAGAAAGTACTGGGATGAGTTTGCAAAGGACCCAAGGAATGTATGGTTTGCTTTAAGCGCGGATGGCATTAATCCTTTCGGGGAGCAGAACAGCAATCACAGCACCTGGCCCGTGACTCTATGTATGTATAACCTTCCTCCTTGGATGTGCATGAAGCGGAAGTTCATTATGATGCCAGTTCTCATCCAAGGCCCTAAGCAACCCGGCAACGAAATTGATGTGTACCTAAGGCCATTAGTTGAAGAACTTTTACAGCTGTGGAATGGAAACGGTGTACGTACGTGGGATGAGCACAGACAGGAGGAATTTAACCTTAAGGCGTTGCTGTTCGTGACCATCAACGATTGGCCCGCTCTCAGTAACCTTTCAGGACAGACAAACAAAGGATACCACGCATGCACGCACTATTTAGATGACACTGAAAGTATATACCTGGACAAATGCAGGAAGAATGTGTACCTGGGCCATCGTCGATTTCTTCCGACCAACCATCAATGTCGAAAGAAAGGCAAGCATTTCAAAGGCGAGGCAGATCACCAGAAGAAGCCCGCCATGCGCACCGGTGATCACATGCTTGCTATGGTCAATGATTTACACTACATAATCTTTGGAAAGGGTCCCGGTGGACTAGCTGTTCCGAATGACGCTGAGGGACACGCACCCATGTGGAAGAAGAAATCTATATTTTGGGACCTACCCTACTGGAAAGACCTAGAGGTCCGCTCCTCAATCGACGTGATGCACGTGACGAAGAACCTTTGCGTGAACCTGCTAGGCTTCTTGGGCGTGTATGGAAAGACAAAAGATACACCTGAGGCACGGGAGGACCTCCAACGTTTGCACGAAAAAGACGGCATGCCTCCGAAGCAGTATAAAGGTCCTGCCAACTACGCTCTTACGAAAGAAGAGAAAGAAATCTTCTTTGAATGCCTGCTCAGTATGAAGGTCACGACTGGCTTCTCGTCGAATATAAAGGGAATAATAAATATGCCAGAGAAAGAGTTTCAGAACCTAAAGTCTCATGACTGCCACGTGATTATGACGCAACTGCTTTCGGTTGCATTGAGGGGGCTTCTACCGGAAAACGTCCGATTAGCCATTATGAAGCTATGTGCATTCCTCAATGCAATCTCTCAGAAGGTGATCGATTCAGAAATCATACCAAGGCTAAGGAGTGTGTCTTGTCAGTTTCGAGCTGGTGTTCCCACCATCCTTCTTCAACATCATGACGCACATCCTAATTTATCTAGTCGACGAGATTGTCATCCTGGGGCCCGTATTTCTACATAATATGTTCCCCTTTGAGAGGTTCATGGGAGTCCTAAAAAATATGTCCATAACCGCGCTAGGCCAGAAGGAAGCATCTCCATGGGCCATCAAACAGAGGATGTTATCGGGTTTTGTGTTGACTTCATTCCTGGCCTTAAGAAGGTAGGTCTCCCTAAATCGCGGTATAAGGGGAGACTGACTGGAAAAGGCACTCTTGGAAGAGACTCAATAATATGCAGGGACGGATATTCTTGGTCTCAAACAAACTACACAGTTCTACAGAACTCTACCTTGGTGACCCCGTATGTCGATGAACACAAGAATAGTCTGCGCTCCAAACACCCGGAGCAGTGCGACGACTGGATTACATGTGAACACATCAGGACTTTCAGCAGTTGGTTGGAAACACGTCTCAGAGGTGACAACACTGTTTGTGATGAGTTGTACTTGTTGTCCAGGGGACCATCTTTGACTGTATTGACTTACAAAGGATACGAGATAAATGGGAATACATTTTACACGATCGCCCAAGATCAAAAGAGCACCAACCAAAACAGCGGTGTCCGCTTTGATGCAGCAATCGAGAGCAGAAAGGACACATATTATGGTTACATAGTGGACATATGGGAACTTGACTACGGACCTGATTTTAAGGTCCCTTTGTTTAAGTACAAATGCGTCAATCTGTTAGGCGGCGGGGTACAGGTAGACCCACAGTACGGAATGACAATAGTCGATCTGAAAAATCTTGGGTACACTGACGAACCGTTCGTCCTAGCCAATGATGTGGCACAGGTTATCTATGTGAAGGACATGTCTACCAAACCGAGAAAAAGAAAAGATAAGGAAGCGAATACATCATATGATGAGCCAAAGCGCCACATAGTTCTTTCAGGAAAAAGGGACATCCTGGGAGTGGACGGCAAGACAGACATGTCTGAAGATTATGAAAAGTTTCATGAAATTCCTCCCTTCAATGTCAAGGCTGACCCAAGCATCCTGATAAACAATGAAGATTATCCATGGTTACGGCGCAATAAGCAAATGACACAAGCGAAGAAAAAGTGAAGACTTTCTCCCGCAACTATTATGATGATAGCATGCCAACTTTGTAACACACGAACATGCTACCATTGTCCGTTTTGTATATGCACATGCTATGTGGGTGAAATTATGATACCATCCCAACTTTCAACTTTTTCAGAGTTCATTTGAAATGCTTTCATGTCTTATGGTTCGCCCCTGGCCCATGACCATTAGTCCCGGTTTGTGCCACAAACCGGGACTAAAGGGTTGGTCCTCGTTGCGGGCAGAGTTTAGTCCCACCTCGCCAACCGAAGGGGGCTCACACCGGTTTATAAGCCCTTCCCTCTCTGCCTTGTTGAGCTCCTCTCGAAGTGAAAATAGATGCCCTAATAGAGAAAAGTTTAACCTAAATTCATAGTGAATTTCTCTAAAATTCATAGAAATTTAGTAGGAATTTAGGTTGAATTTTCTCTATAAGCGCATCTATTCTCATTTTTTAGTAAGTTAATCACAAACTTGTGATTCAAACAATTTTCAAAGAATTCAAATTTTAACTATTCAAATTTGAAAACTAATGGCACTAACAGAAAGTTTATAATTTTTCTAAAACTAATGGCACTAATAGAAAGTTTATAATTTTGCTAACCTAAAAGCAAACAGAATTAAAAATTAAAGCAAAAAACAAAAGAAAATAAATAATGCAAAAAACAAATAAAAAAAAGGAAAAAACTATTTTTATAGTAAAGTTAATCACAAAATAAAATAAATAAAGCAACAAAGAAAACAAAAAAACTAAAAAAGTGTTTTCAAATTTGAAAACTAATGGCACTAACAGAAAGTTTATAATTTTTCTAAAACTAATGGCATTAACAGAAAGTTTATAATTTTGCTAACCTAAAAGCAAACAGAATTAAAAATTAAAGCAGAAAACAAAAGAAAATAAATAATGCAAAAAACAAATCAAAAAAACAGGAAAAAACTATTTTTATAGTATAGTTAATCACAAAATAAAATAAATAAAGCAACACAGAAAACAAAAAAACTAAAAAAAGTGTTTTCAAATTTGAAAACTAATGGCATTAACAAAAAGTTTATAATTTTTCTAAAACTAAAAGCATAAAGAATTAGAAAATAAAGCAAAAAACAAAAGAAAATAAATAAAGCAACAAAAAAACAAAAAATGCCACCTACTGGGCCACCATGGCCTGAATACGACTAGAAACCCTACCATGGGCCAGGATTCAGGCCCTCAGTAGGCCCAGTAGGCCCACAGGCATTGCTGTGACAGATTACGCCCGAAAGCCTGCAGTTGAGAGGAGCTCGGGAGGGTGGGCGCAGTAGCGCTTATAAACCACTCCCGAGCCGTCTCTACTAGCGAGGTGGGACTAAACTTTTGGGCGCGGGGCAGCACAAGGCCATTGGTCCCGGTTGGTGGCACCAACCGGGACTAAAGGTGGCATTGGTCCCGGTTGGTGCCACGAACCGGGACCAATACTCTGTGTATATAAGTAGGACTTAGGAAATTTTCCGTTTCTCATTGACCATTTGCCCCCGACGCCGCCAGGCTGCCCGTGCTCGCCGTTGCCGTCGCCCCGCGCCCCTGCCCCGTGCTCGCCATCGCCGCCCGCTCCTCGTCGCCGTCGCCCTGCCCCTGCCCCGTTCCGCTCCCGCGCGCCGGCGCCCTCACCGCCCCCGCCGTCGCCTCGAGCTCCACTGCTCGCGTGCGCCGCCCCGCGCCCCGAGCCCCTGCCACGGACTTGCCGTCGCTGCCCGCCCCTGCCCCGACGCGCGCCGCCCCGGCCCGCCCCCGTCGCCATCTCTCACGCCCCTACCCTCTTTTTCCTCTCCTCTTTTTTTCTTCTTTTTTTTCTTCGACACGTGGGGGGGGGTCGAGAACGCCGGACATTCATGAGAGAGGCGAGGAAGAAGGGGAAGAAGAGGGAGAAGAAGAGGAGAGGAAGAAGAGGAAGTCTTCTCCTCTATTCTTTCTTCTCTTCTTTTTTCTTCTTCTTCTTCCTCTTTATTTTATCGGGAACGAGGGTCGTCGAGAGGTCGAGGAGCGGTAGAGGAGAAACCCTAAATAGAAAGTATCGTCGGTGTGAGATACATGTACCGTCGGTGTCGGACACTACACCCACATCCCACAAGTGGCGTGGGCTTCGACGCCCACGTCACTTGTGGGACGTGGATGTAGTGTCCGACACCGAAGGCCACATGTATCTCACACCCATGATACTTGCTAGCTATTTAGGGTTTCCTCTACTGAAAAGAAGAGGAGAAATAAATAAGAAGAGGAAAAAAGAAGAAAAAGAAGAGGAGAAGAAGAAAGGAATAGTGGAGAAGAAGAGAAAATAGAATATATTCTATTTTCTCTTTTCTCCTCTATTCCTTTCTTCTTCTCCTCTTTTTTTTCTTCTTTTCTTCTTCTTCTTCTTCTTCTTCTTAGCCGGAAGTAGAGAGAGGTTTCCTAGTGTCAAAGTATTGAAGAAATCCATGCCTTCATCATTAGCCGGAAGTAACCAGGGCATGTTGGTACGAAGTTCTGCAAAGTTATTCTGGAATGGAGTCCCGGATAGAATAATCCGCTTTTTGGTACGAATTCAGCAAAGGCCTTCCAAATAGCGATATTCGGAAGGCTCTTGCTGAACTTTGTACCAAAAAGCGAATTATCCTATCTGGGACTCCGTTCCAGAACAACTTTGAAGAGCCTCGTACCATCATGCACATGTTACTTTCGCCTAATGATGAAGACATGGTTTTGTTGAATCCTTTGACACTAGGCAACCTCCCGACCCCTCGGCGATCCTCTCGAACATGATGTAGTGTCGTCGTTGTCGATATATACCCCCTCCCGATAGCTTACTATGATTAGGTAGCTAGTTCTACGTTTGGCACTAATATATCCATCTGTCATGTTTGAATAATAATTGCCATGTTGTAAATATTTGTAGAAACTATGGACACCGCCCTAGACGAAGCAACAAAAGAAGCATTGTTGAGGGACATAATCACAGAAGGAAGTGATGCCATCTCGTTGTTTCTCGACGAAACCGATGGTCTGGAAGGAGAGGGTGAACAAGCTAGCTACGGTGACCTAATGCCGGTGCAAGAAGAAGAACATGAGGACGGCTCCGGTGACCCAATGCCGGTGCAAGAAGGAGACCGTGATGACGGCTCCGGTGACCGAACCGAGTCCGGCCAGGTATATATATTAGTTAAGCCTATGCTGACTAGCTGATTGATGCATTCATTGTTTTGGTATGTACACATATTAATTAAGTCTTTGTTCTTTTTTCTAGCCCTTCGAATCGAGCACAACTTCGGTAAAGAGACGAGGCCCGAAGAAAAAGTTGAGCTCGGATGAAAAGTTTGAGATCATAGCAATCGCGCCCGACGGCCAACCTATTGAACCCCTCCGGACAAAGAGCGCATTTGTTGCTCAGTGCGGGGTTCTGGTTAGGGACAAGATCCCGATAAGCATCCAGCAATGGTTTAAGCCAGCTACAGAAGACCCTGAGGTGTCTTACGTCAATGATATGCAGAAAAATGATCTTTGGACTGAGCTGAAGTCAAATTTCACCCTACCGCCTGAGGAAAATCCAGAGAACCCAGTTAAAGAGAAATTAATCAAGTCTTTTGCTCTGAAGAGGATGGCAGAACTATTCAGGAGGTGGAAGAAAGAGCTGAATAAGTTTGTCGAAAATAATGAGACACCAGAATTCAAGGGCAGATATGAGAAGATCAGAGATCACTGGCCCGCATTTGTTGCCCACAAGACATCAGAAAAGAGTAAGAAGATGTCGGCGACAAACAAGCAAAATGCTGCGAAGAAGAAGCTTCACCATCGCACGGGGTCAGGTGGCTACCTCGTAGCCCGGCCTAAGTGGTCCAAGAGTGAGAATGATTTGGTTCATAAAGGGATCGAACCAGAGACAAATAACTGGCCAGACCGTTGCCGGACTTGGTTCTTCAGGGCTGGCGGAACCCTAGACCCTGAAACAGGGAAGTGCATTTGGACGAACGATCAAATGGACATACCAGTCAGTAAGCTTAAGCAGTATATTGAAGCAGCGCAGGAAGGGACGTTCTTTCCAGACAGAGAGAACGACGAGCTCACAATGGCCCTCGGGAATCCTGAGCACCCTGGACGGACACGAGGCACGCCAGGCTCCGTTCCGTGGAAGGTTGGGTTTCCGGACGCAGGCGGTTACAAATCCCATGAGAGGAGGAAAAAAGTGCAGCAGACCCAAATGCAGGCGCTGCAAGCAAGGGTGGACGCGATAGAGGAACGAGAAGCAAATCGCAGCAAACATACTGCCGAAGCCTCCCCCGAAGCTACCCTGCCATCTCAGCGCAGAAGCAGCGTGGCTTCCACCGAGCTGCTTCAGCCAGAGCATGCCTTGACGGCTCCTGCCAGCTATCCCGTGGATGCTATCACGGAGTCTCAAAATTGCCACCTTATGACGCAATGGATGAATTTGAAGGTCAAGGCGGCTGTTGGCTCTGTTTATCCTACTGAACCCGGCGCAACTTTTCACTGCCGGCCGATTCCAGAAGGATATGCTAGGGTGATGGTGGATGAGATAACGGAGGGATTTGAGGACCTCCAGCTTGACCACCCTACCGGTGAAGGGGAGACTCGGCTGGGGTCTGCTTTGAAGACTCCATGCCTATGGCGGAAGGAGCTCATCAACCTTCCGAACTGGACGCCTCCGCCTCCTCCTCCTCCTCCGGCGAGTCAGGGCACTCCGCCTCCACCGCCTCCTCCTCCTCCGGCGAGTGATGATCAGGGCCCTCAGCCGGCTCCTTCTCCGGCGTGCGGCGGCACTCCGCCTCCTTCTCCGCCTGCGCCAACGCGCCCGAGCAGCCAGCCTCCTCCTTCTCCGCCTCATCAGCAAGGGCGGAAGAGACCTGCCGCCGCTCCAGCTGCTCCGGCGCGTCGTAGTCCTTCTCCTCCGCCGCTTAAGCAAGTAAAGAAGACAACCGCTACGTCTGCTCGGTCGGCGTCTAGCAGTACAACCAGAGGCGGGAGGACATACAGATTCGGTCCTTCTTTGAAGACTCCAGAGAAGTTACCATACGAGAGGACCCAGGAGGAGAACGCCGAGATCGCGCGAGAAGAAGTGAAGAAATTCTTTGAAGGGGTGAAAGCAAAGAAACATCCACCTCCGGAGGAGAAGGTAGATCGGGTGAAAGTGAAGCGCACTCTGGCTGCCCTGACAAAACCACCGAAGTCTGATCCGCCGAAAGGAAACTATGACCGCATTATTGGAAAGGAATTTGCCGAAGCGGAGCGGTCGGGAAGTACTGTCAGTGATCAAAGGCTGAAAGAACGACGAGCTGGGAAACAAATTGCCCAGCTCGGCGAACAAGCGAAGCAATCGTGCCCCCCGCTCAAGGTGCCTAGCCACAACGTCGATAATGATCCGAGGATGGTGCCCGGTAATAGCAATCTTGCAGATTACCTGCCCGACGAAGTACATTATGAACCCATGGACGTGCAGATACAAAGATACGAGTACGGGAAGCCTCTCGTCAAAGATGAAAGATCTCTATCAACGATGATGCGAAGATTGCATGATTGGTACTTGAAAATCTGCAGAGACTCTGGGGGGAGGAGTACTTTGTATTTGAAAGTTAAAAAGGAGCATGACCTCGTTGGAATTGATCTGTTGCCTGTTCCATTTGAGGAGTTCTATCAGTTTTTCAATCAATTGGCCCTCGATAAAGCAACGGTCACCTGCTACTGTCTGTAAGTACTACTACTTCTGTCATTAAGTCTCTCCATATAGCTCAGCTCTTTCATTGCATGTATTTATAATCATCCTCACTATATTATGCAGATTGAAGATCGTCGAATTGAAGAAAAGACAAGTCGGTGATATTGGGTTCATTAACACATATCTCATAGATGCAACTCAGGTTAAATTTCATGCCGCAGAAACCGAGGCCAGCATGCTAGAATCGTTGATAATAAATCAAAACAAAGATATAATTCTCTTTCCTTACAACTTCAAGTGAGTGTTACTGTCTTGTGCGTATTCGGTTTCCCTTATATATTAGTCAAGGTTATAGTAATGTAATTGATGAGTTATGCATGCGTGTGCAGTTTCCACTATATTCTCCTACATATTAAGCTTGAGCAGGGACTAGTAACCGTCTTAGACTCAAGACGAAAAGATCCCAAGGACTATGCAGACATGACTCAAATACTCGAGAAGTAAGTTAAATCGATCATTATCCACCATATTAGCAACTTTGTTCATTTCCTGATATATCAAGTAATTGTTTTCTTTGTCCGGCAGGGTTTGGAGAAAATTCACCAGAAAAGCTCCGGGACTGCCGAAGGAGCTGCAATTTAGACACCCGAAAGTAAGTACTAGCTATAGTAGCATTTTAAGCGCATCTACTAGTCATTCAAGCGCTAGTTTCATCAATACCATTTGGCATTCTTGCTTATCGGTTTGATTAACCTCTATTTCTTGTAAAGTGGTTGTGGCAGCAACAAGGGAATGATTTCTGTGGATACTATGTTTGCGAGTCCATCCGCCACACGACCTGTGAGCGGGGCTACACTGACGAACAATATGAAGTACGTAAATAACAACATTCACAATTTTATTTTATTACCATCATTTGTGTTGAGTTTCATTCATTCATATATATATATATATATATATATATATATGTATTGACCCCCTTCTTTAAATTAGATGTTTCCGAAGCGGGATGAACTCCTAGCACCAGCTCGCATGCGAGGAATTCAAGAGGAATTGGCGGCATTCTTTCTTGACCACGTGATCCCTGAAGACGGAGAATTCTATGTGGACCCTGAGTCCGTATGATTATATTTGTAAGAGATAATTATTGTATATATGTAGCCGGTAGTGTCAGATAGATATACGAGAACTTGTTGTTCGACCAATCTCTCAGAGAAGGAGAGGTGGTCGATATCACTTCTCTCTGTATATATGCATATATGTTCATGACGATCTTCTGTTTCCTTCGCTTTCTTACTAGCTAGCTAGCGTGTCTAGTCCTCTCTATATACGTATGTATAGTACGTAGCGTCGACCAAGCACGGACATAACAGAGGACACTTCTCTCTATTAATTATAACTAGCTAACACAATATATGAAACACCTAAATTAACCCCCTAAACCCCCAACCCCCCCCCCTTTCAAAAAAAAACAAAAACCCCAGCCACAGAAGTGCTAACGCGTGGATGCCTATTGGTCCCGGTTGGTGCCACCAACCGGGACCAAAGGGTCTCCTGACTGAGCTCTACGCACTGCCCACGTGGAGGGCCTTTAGTCCTGGTTCTGGATTGAACCGGGACTAAAGGGGGGAGGTATTAGTACCGACACTTTAGTCCCGGTTCCTGAACCGGGACTAAAGGCCCTTACGAACCGGGACTATAGGCCCTTTTTCTACCAGTGAAGTATCGAGCATGTTGCGATTGTTTTCAGAAAGCTGAGCATAAAAACTTTGCATAATTATTTCTCTCGGGAGCTGATGATTGGGGCATGAATATAACATTGATTTAAGCCTCCCCCAAGCTTGAGCGATGCTTTCTCCTTCGCGAGGCCAGAAATTGTATATGTAATTGCGATCACGATGAACAAGATGCATAGGGTAATACTTTTGATGAAATTCCAACTTCAATCTTTTATAGTTCCAGAATCTCATATCATCACATAGCCTATACCATATCAATGCGTCTCCCTTCAAAGATAAAGGGAAGACCTTCTTCTTAGCAACATCATCGGGTATACCTGCAAGCTTAAATAATCCACAAACTTCATCCACATATATTAAGTGCTCATCGGGATGCTTTGTTCCATCTCCTGTAAAAGGGTTAGCTAGCAGTTTTTCCATCATAGCCGCAGGAAATTCAAAAGGAGTTTCATTTTCAATAGGTTCAGTAGGTTGAGGAGCAACTCTTTGCTCTACTGGATGGGGTGAAGATACCCCGAACAAGCCCCTCAGAGAATTACTTTCCATAGTAACAAGTGACAGTAAATTTCAGCACACTATATAAATTTTTCCTTACCAAATTCCACTTACCAAAGGCACTACACTCCCCAGCAACGGCGCCAGAAAAGAGTCTTGATGACCCACAAGTATAGGGGATATATCGTAGTACTTTCGGTAAGTAAGAGTGTCGAACCCAACGACGAGCAGAAGGAAATGATAAGCGGTTTTCAGCAAGGTATTCTCTGCATGTACTGAAATAAGTGGTAACAGATAGTTTTGTGATAGGATAAATTGTAACGAGCAACAAGTAACAAAAGTAGATAAAGTGCAGCAAGGTGGCCCAATCCTTTTGTAGCAAAGGACAAGCCGGAACAAACTCTTATAATAGGAAAAGCGCTCCCGAGGACACATGGGAATATCGTCAAGCTATTTTTCATCACGTTCATATGATTCGCATTCGATACTTTGATAATTTGATATGTGGGTGGACCGGTGCTTGGGTGTTGTTCTTACTTGAACAAGCATCCCACTTATGATTAACCTCTATTGCAAGCATCCGCAACTACAACAAAAGTATTAAGATAAACCTAACCATAGCATGAAACATATGGATCCGAATCAGCCCCTTACGAAGCAACGCATAAACTAGGGTTTAAGCTTCTGTCACTCTAGCAACCCATCATCTACTTATTACTTCCCAATGCCTTCCTCTAGGACCAAATAATTGTGAATATGTAGTCCACGTTCACATAACACCACTAGAGGCTAGACAACATACATCTTATCAAAATATCAAACGAATACCAAATTCACATGACTACTCATAGCAAGACTTCTCCCTTGTCCTCAGGAATGAACGTAATTACTCACAAAGCATATTCATGTTCATAATCAGAGGGGTAATAATATGCATATAGGATCTGAACATATGATCTTCCACCAATTAAACCAACTAGCATCAACTACAAGGAGTAATCAACACTACTAGCAACCTACTAGCACCAATCCCGGACTTTGAGACAAGAATTGGATGCAAGAGATGAACTAGGGTTTGGAGATGAGATATTGCTGGTGAAGATGTTGATGGAGATTGCCCTCTCCCGATGAGAGGAGCGTTGGTGATGACGATGGTGATGATTTCCCCCTCCGGGAGGGAAGTATCCCCGGTAGAACAGCTCTGCCGGAGCTCTAGATTGGATCCGCCAAGGTTCCGCCTCGTGGCGACGGAGTCTCGTCTTGAAAAGTTCCTTCCTATTTTTTTTCTCATCGAAAGACCTCATATAGGAGAAGATGGGCATCGGAGAGCCACCAGGGGGCCCACGAGATAGGGGGGCGCGCCCTAGGGGGGGGGCGCCCCCACCCTCGTGAGCAGGGTGTGGGCCCCCTGGCCTTCGTCTTTGGCGTGGATTTTTCTTTATTTCTTTTAAGACGTTCCGTGGAGTTTTAGGACTTTTGGAGTTGTGCAGAATAGGTCTCTAATATTTGCTCCTTTTCCAGACCAGAATTCCAGCTGCCGGCATTCTCCCTCTTTATGTAAACCTTGTAAAATAAGAGAGAATAGCCATAAGTATTGTGACATAAAGTGAAATAACAGTCCATAATGCAATAAATATTGATATAAAAGCATGATGCAAAATGACGTATCACATACCTCTTCGATGAAGGCTCGACCGTATCTTCGTTTGCCTTCCTCTTCGAAGGCTTGCCCGGCGTGGGGGCCGCTCTCTTTGGAGATGCCCCTGGGGCAGTGTGGAGCGTTGAACGCCTCCCCTTTTGAGCACAGGACGGTGTGGGGGGTGAGGCAGAATGAGAGAACTCTTTCGGATGAGATGTCTCCTTATTACTTACGTGTGAAGCAGGGAGAAGACCGGGATAATCGGCGATGATGGCCACTTCTGTGCCGTCGTACCTCACCTGGTAAAACACCCCATCCTCGAGCACCACGAATATATCCGGATCCTCTTTGAATCCTGGGTCAAGGTCCCGGTTGTGGCCCTCGGGCTGCGGAGCGGAGCTGTGAAGCCCCTCGGAAATCTTTTGCCAGTGCTGTTATAAATGGACGTATTAATAGTCATTGAAAGTAGCTCAGGGAGTGGAGTGCGTAGAGGAGAGGAGTTGGGACTTACCCGGCTAGGAGGACTGTACATGGAAAATCCATCTCTGCACTTGATACGCAGAAATTCCTCTTCCTCCCCTTTGAACAGTTCGGCCAATATTTTCGCCAGAGCGGCAGGGGTGTCCGGACCCTTCCTGCCGCAGCGGGAGGCGTCATCCTCCCCATTGTAGTGCCACATGGGCAGCCCTCTGTGTTGGAGTGGCTGAACCCCCCGTACTATGGAGGTCGCCATTACTTCGACTATTGATAAGCCAGACTGAGCGAGCGTCCTTATCTTGCTCATGAGTTGATGAACTTCCGCACCATCTTCCTCCTCGAGGCTCCGAGGGCACCAGCTGTGGTGTTTCTTCAAAGGAAATCTTGTGAACTCGGGAAGACCCCTCCGAACTGGGTCGGAAGTGCGACGTCGTTAATATAGAACCATTTGGAAGGCCACTGTTCGAATGCCTTCTTTGGTGTACCGGAAAGGTATCCGGTCTCAGCGATGCGCCATATTTCGGCTCCGCCCACTTCAAATATTGATCCCTCGTGGTTGCGCGGGACGAGACAGAATAACTTTCTCCACAATTCAATGTGGGCCTCACAACCCAGGAATAGCTCGCAAAGGGCGACGTAACCCGCGATATGCAAGATGGAGGCCGGAGTGAAGTTGTGCAGTTGGAGGCCATACTACTCCAGAAGCCCTCGGAGGAATGTATGAATTGGAAATCCGACACCTCTTTGCAGATAAGGGACGAAGCACACTCATTCCCCCTGGATGGATTGGGGAAATTTTTAGCCTGAGCCCCACCATTGAAGGAGGTCAATCCTGCTCGAACAGGGACCAAATCCACAGGAGGAAGAAATCCCTGTGTTTGCAGCTTCTCCAGCTGACCATGGGATACAGAGAACCTCTCCCACTCGCCTTTTTCTGGGCCGCAGGGACGGGAGGAGGAGCTGGGAGTGCTAGCCACGTTGGAGTGGTCTTTCCTAGCAATCTCTGTGGATTTTTCCGCGTGGTGCCAAATGGATCTGAGATCCAATCTCTTTAAATAGACGCTCTTCCTCGCATGGCTGGGGTGTTATGTGCAAAAATACCCTGATCTCTCGCATTCGCTTGACACGTGGAAGCTGAAGTTGTTGATACATAGAAGCCGAGGGGTACGACATTAAATGGAAGGATGAATACATCACTTTGAAGTCATTGGAGGAGGAACCCGCCTTGCAATGCAAAAGACAATCTACGCGCCGAACACCTCGTCATTGAAGTCTGGTTCGGGGGCTACTGAGGGAGTCCTGGACTAAGGGGTCCTCGGGCGCCCGGCCTGTTAGCCATGGGCCGGATTGATGGTCTGTGAAGATACAAAGACCGAAGACTCTACCCATCTTCGGATGGGACTCTCCTTGGCGTGGAAGGCAAGCTTGGCGATCGAATATGAAGATTCCTTTCTCTGTATTTGACCTTGTAACCCTAGATCCCTCCGGTGTCTATATAAACCGGAGGGCTAGGTCCGTAGATAACAATCATCATAATCATAGTCATACAGGCTAGACTTCTAGGGTTTTAGCCATTACGATCTCGTGGTAGATCAACTCTTGTAATACTCATATTCATCAAGATCAATCAAGCAGGAAGTAGGGTATTACCTCCATGGAGAGGGCCCGAACCTGGGTAAACATTGTGTCCCCTGTCTCCTATTACCATCGACCTTAGACGCACAGTTCGGGACCCCCTACCCAAGATCCGCCAGTTTTGACACCGACAGCGGGCGTTCATGCGCCGGAAAAATTCTCTGTGTTCTTCTTCCTCCTCTCTGAGCGTGTCTTCAGTGATCGCCGTCGAGTGTCGCAGCCTGTGGCACCAACATTTGGTATCAGAGCGAGGTGAGGGAGCTCGTCGACGGTGATGGCAATTATGCCGCACGACGGAGGCACGGGCTCGGCGTCGATGGCGATGCCGATGCTCACGTGGACAACTACATGGTGTGGGCGACCAAGGCGCAGGCGATCCTCGATGCCACACGCTGTGGGAGGCGGTGGCGCCCGCGGGCAACGCGGCGGTGAACGCGAAGAAGTGCAAGACGGTGTGCGGGATGATCCTCGGTGGGCTGCCGCAGGATGCGCTACTGTCGGTGGCAATGAAGCTCACTGCCACAGAGGTATGGGACTCCCTAAAGGTGAGGTTCATCGGCGCTGATCGGGTGCGGGAGGCCCGGCTGGCGACGCTCCGCGGCGAGTTTGATTGCTTGAAGATGGCGGACGGCGAGGGGCTGGATGCGTATGCAGAGAGGTTGGCTGCGATGACGGTGCGATACGCGAACCTCGGGGAGAAGCTGGTCGACGCGGCGCACGTGAAGAAGCTCCTGGACACCATTCCCGAACGCTTCTTCCCCGTCGTCGCCGGCATTCAGCAGTTCTGCAACATCGACGAGATGGCCTTTGACAAGGCGCTCGGGCGGCTGCGTGCGTTTGATGAGCGGGCGCAGCGCCATGGACAAGACGACGGCGAGCGCGGGGGTGATCATCTCCTCCTAACCATGGCGTAGTGGTGGGCACGGGAGCGCAGAAGGGCGCGCGCGGGAGCGGCGCTCGGGACGACGACGACGACGGGCGGAGCATGGCGTCGGGCAACGGCGGCAACAGACGCTTGCGTCGCTACAAGTGCAGAGAGCGCGGCCATTTCAAGCGGGACTGCCCCCAGCTGCGGAGGGAGCTGGCAACGGAGCGCGCGTTGCTGGCGGACATCGGCGTCGAGGACGCCGGCCTCCTCTAGGCCGTGGCGGGGCTGAGAGCGTGCGTGTGTGTGTGCATATCCTGGTCGCGTCAGGTCCGGCCCGTGGCGGGCTCGGGTGTGTGCATGTGTGCCCGAGTGTAGGTGTACGTGTGTGTGTGATGTCTACTACGCAATTGATAACCCACAAGTGTAGGGGATCGCAACAGCTTTCGAGGGTAGAGTATTCAACCCAAATTTGTTGATTCGACACAAGGGGAGCCAAAGAATATTCTCAAGTATTAGGAGCTGAGTTGTCAATTCAACCATACCAGGATAACTTAATATCTGCAGCAAAGTGTTTTAGTAGCAAACTAATATGATAGTAGTGGTAACGGTAACAAAACAGTAATGAAAGCAAAAGTAATATTTTTGGTATTTTGTAGTGATTGTATCAGTAGCAATGGGAAAGTAAAATAAGCGTAAACCAGTAGATGGAAAACTCATAGGTATTGAATTGGTGATGGATAATTATGCTGGATGCGGCTCATCATGTAACAGTCATAACATAGGGTGACATAGAACCAGCCCCAATTCATCAATGTAATGTAGGCATGTATTCCGAATATAGTCATACGTGCTTATGGAAAAGAACTTGCATGACATCTTTTGTCCTACCCTCTCGTGGCAGCGGGGTCCTAATGGAAACTAAGGGATATTAAGGCCTCCTTTTAATAGAGAACCGGAACAAAGCATTAGCACATAGTGAATACATGAACTCCTCAAACTACGGTCATCACCGGGAGTGGTCCCGATTACTGTCACTTCGGGGTTGCCGGATCATAACACATAGTAGGTGACTATAGACTTGCAAGATAGGATCAAGAACTCACATATATTCATGAAAACATAATAGGTTCAGATCTGAAATCATGGCACTCGGGCCCTAGTGACAAGCATTAAGCATAGAAAAGTCATAGCAACATCAATCTCAGAACATAGTGGATACTAGGGATCAAACCCTAACAAAACTAACTCGATTACATGATAGATCTCATCCAACCCATCACCGTCCAGCAAGCCTACAATGGAATTACTCACGCACGGCGGTGAGCATCATGAAATTGGTGATGGAGGATGGTTGATGATGATGATGGTGACGAATCCCCCTCTCTGGAGCCCCGAACGGACTACAGATCAGCCCTCCCGAGAGGTTCTATGGCTTGGCCGCAGCTCCGTATCGTAAAACATGATGATTTCTTCTCCTCTATTTTTTGATCCCTGAAAGCAAATATATAGAGTTGGAGTTGGCGTCGGAGGAGCTCCAGGGGGCCCACGAGGTAGGGGGCGCGCCCTGGGGGGGCACCCCCCACCCTCGTGGACAGGATGTGGGCCCCCTGGTTTTCATCTTTGGCAAGGATTTTTTATTATTTTTAACTAGATGTTCCGTGGAGTTTCAGGTCATTCCGAGAACTTTTGTTATCTACACATAAAACAACATCATAGCAATTCTGCTGAAAACAGCGTCAGTTCGGATTAGTTCCATTCAAATCATGCAAGTTAGAGTCCAAAACAAGGGCAAAAGTGTTTGGAAAAGTAGATACGACGAAGACGTATCAGCAACATTCTTCTTGTAGACGTTGTTGGGCCACCAAGTGCAGAGATTTGTAGGACAGTAGCAAATTTCCCTCAAGTGGATGACCTAAGATTTATCAATCCGTGGGAGGCGTAGGATGAAGATGGTCTCTCTCAAACAACCCTGCAACCAAATAACAAAGAGTCTCTTGTGTCCCCAACACACCCAATACAATGGTAAATTGTATAGGTGCACTAGTTCGGCGAAGAGATGGTGATACAAGTGCAATATGGATGGTAGATATAGGTTTTTGTAATCTGAAAATATAAAAACAGCAAGGTAACAAGCGATAAAAGTGAGCGTAAATGGTATTGCAATGCGTTGAAACAAGGCCTAGGGTTCATACTTTCACTAGTGCAAGTTCTCTCAACAATAATAACATAATTGTATCATATAACTACCCCTCAACATGCAACAAAGAGTCACTCCAAAGTCACTAATAGAGGAGAATAAACGAAGAGATTATTGTAGGTACGGAACCAGCTCAAAGTTATTCTTTCTGATCGACCTATTCAAGAGTCTGTAGTAAAATAACACGAAGATATTCTTTCCGTTCAATCTATCATAGAGTTCGTACTAGAATAACACCTTAAGATAGAAATCAACCAAAACCCTAATGTCACCTAGATACTCCAATGTCACCTCAAGTATCCGTGGGTATGATTATATGATATGCATCAAACAATCTCAGATTCATCTATTCAACCAACACACAGAACTTCAAAGAGTGCCCCAAAGTTTCTACCGGAGAGTCAAGACGAAAACGTGTGCCAACCCCTATGCACAAGTTCACGGAACTCGCAAGTTGATGACCAAAACATACATCAAGTGGATCACGTGATATCCCATTGTCACCACAGATAAGCAGATGCAAGACATACATCAAGTGTTCTCAAATCCTTAAAGACTCAATCCAATAAGATCACTTCAAAGGGAAAAATCAATCCATTACAAGAGAGTAGAGGGGGACAAACATCATAAGATCCAACTATAATAGCAAAGCTCGCGGTACATCAAGATCGTACCATCTCAAGAACACAAGAGAGAGAGAGAGATCAAACACATAGCTACTGGTACATCCTTCAGCCCCGAGGGTGAACTGCTCCCTCCACGTCATGGAGAGCGCCGGGATGATGAAGATGGCCACCGGTAAGGGATCCCTCCTCCGGCTGGGTGCCGGAACAGAGTCCCGATTGGTTTTTGGTTGCTACAGAGGCTTGCGGCGGCGGAACTCCCGATCTATTCTGTTCCCCGATGTTTTTAGGTTATATGGATATATATAGGCGAAAGAAGTCAGTCAGGGGAGCCACGAGGGGCCCACGAGGGTGGAGGGCGCGCCCAGGAGGGGTAGGCGCGCCCCCTGCCTTGTGGCCTCCTCGGTGATTTCTTGACGTCCACTCCAAGTCCTCTGGATCACGTTTGTTCCAAAAATAACTCTCCCGAAGGTTTCATTCCGTTTGGACTTTGTTTGATATTCCTTTTCTGCGAAACACTTAAATAGGCAAAAAACATCAATTAGGGCCGGGCCTCCGGTTAATAGGTTAGTCCCCAAAATAATATAAAAGTGTATAAATAAGCCCATGAAACATCCAAAACAGAATATATAATAGCATGGAGCAATCAAAAATTATAGATACGTTGGAGACGTATCAGTGCGTGAGTCAACGCGTGTGTGCGTGTGGCTGCGTGGGTTAGCTAACGAGGGCTCAGGCGGAGAGGACCGCGTCGGGCGCGCAGCATGGCCGTGGCGATCGTCTGCTTGCGCGATCGGAGCGCGCGAGCCGGAGCGCGTGGGGCGTGGCGAGTGGTAGGTGGGCGTATTCGAGCGCGGCCCGGCGTGTCGGAGCTCACGGGTATAAAACCCTCTCCACCCCTGTGTAATCGCTGAGGAGAGCGAGTTCGAGCTCGAGGTGAAATACAGAAAAGCCGTACGTGCGGCCGGCGTTCGTGCGCCGGAAATTTTTTCCGTGTTCTTCTTCCTCCTCTCCGAGTGTCTCCTGTGATCGCCGTCGAGTGCTGCAGCCCGTGGCCAACAAACGAATTGATCAAAAAAGGAGCGAAGCTTGCTACGGAAATGGAGAAGTAAAGTTAGTTTAGGGATCTATTATCTCGTTGAGGAGGTCCTTCTTGAACCTAGATCTCTCCGGTGTCTATATAAACCGGAGGGCTAGGTCCGTAGATAACAATCATCATAATCATAGTCATACAGGCTAGACTTCTAGGGTTTTAGCCATTACGATCTCGTGGTAGATCAACTCTTGTAATACTCATATTCATAAAAATCAATCAAGCAGGAAGTAGGGTATTACCTCCATAGAGAGGGCCCGAACCTGGGTAAAAATTGTTTCACCTGTCTCCTGTTACCATCGACCTTAGACGCACAATTTGGGACCCCCTACCCGAGATCCGCCAGTTTTGACACCGATAGCGGTCGTTCGTGCGCCGAAAAATTCTCTGTGTTCTTCTTCCTCCTCTCCGAGCTTGTCTTCGGTGATCGCCGTCGAGTGTCGCAGCCTGTGGCGCCAACATTTGGTATCAGAGCGAGGTGAGGGAGCTCGTCGACGGCGATGGCAATTATGCCGCACGGCGGAGGCGCGGGCTCGGTGTCGATGTCGATGCCGCTGCTCACGTCGGACAACTACATGGCGTGGGCGATCAAGGCGCAGGCGATCCTCGATGCCCACACGCTGTGGGAGGCGGTGGCGCCAGCGGGCAACACGGCGGTGAACACGAAGAAGTGCAAGACGGCGTGCACGATGATCCTCGGTGGGCTGCCGCAGGATGTGCTGCTGTCGGTGGCGATGATGCTCACCACCACAGAGGTATGGGACTCTCTGAAGGTGAGGTTCATCAGCGCCGATCGGGTGTGGGCGGCCCGGCTGGCGACGCTCTGCGGCGAGTTCGATCGCTTGAAGATGGCGGACGGCGAGGGGCTGGACGCGTATGCAGGGAGGTTGCCTGCGTTGACAGCGCGATACGCGAACCTCGGGGAGAAGCTGGGCGACGCGGCGCACGTGAAGAAGCTCCTGGACACCGTCCTCGAACGCTTGTTCCCCGTCGCGGCCGGCATTCAGCAGTTCTGCAACATCGATGAGATGGCATTCGATGAGGCGCTCGGGCGGCTGCGTGCGTTTGATGAGCGGATGTGGCGCCATGGACAAGACGGCGGCGAGCGCGGGGGTGATCATCTCCTCCTAACCATGGCGTAGTGGCGGGCGCGGGAGCGCAGAAGGGCGCGCGTGGGAGCGGTGCTCGGGACGACGACGACGGGCGGAGCATGGCGTCGAGCAACGACGGCAACAGACGCGTGCGCCGCTACAAGTGCAGCGAGTGCGGCCATTTCAAGCGGGACTGCCCCCAGCTGCGGAGGGAGCCGGCAACGGAGCGCACGTTGCTGGCGGACGTCGGCATTGAGGACGTCGGCCTAGCGCCGCTACAAGTGCGGCGAGTGCGGCCATTTCAAGCGGGACTGCCCCCAACTGCGGAGGGAGCCGGCAACGGAGCGCGCGTTGCTGGCGGACGTCGGCATCGAGGACGTCGGCCTCCTCTAGGCCGTGGCTTAGGGGGTGAAATGTAGGAAATAAGCCACGGCGGGCCTGAGAGCGTGCGCATGCGTGTGCATGTCCTGGTCGCGTTTGGTCCGGCCCGTGGCGGGCTCGGGTGTGTGCGTGTGTGCCCGAGTGTAGGTATGCATGTGTGTGTGATGTCTACTACGCAACCTTATTCTTGTAGACGTTGTTGGGCCTCCAAGTGTAGAAGTTTGTAGGACAGTAGCAAATTTCTCTCAAGTGGATGACCTAAGGTTTATCAATCCGTGGGAGGCGTAGGATGAAGATGGTGTCTCTCAAACAACCCTGGAACCAAATAATAAAGGGTCTCTTGTGTCCCCAACACACCCAATACAATGGTAAATTGTATAGGTGCACTAGTTCGGCGAAGAGATGGTGATACAAGTGCAATATGGATGGTAGATATAGGTTTTTGTAATCTGAAAATATAAAAACAGCAAGGTAACAAGTGATAAAAGTGAGCGTAAACGGTATTGCAATGCGTTGAAACAAGGCCTAGGGTTCATACTTTCACTCATGCAAGTTCTCTCAACAATAATAACATAATTGGATCATATAACTACCCCTCAACATGCAACAAAGAGTCACTCCAAAGTCACTAATAGAGGAGAACAAACAAAGAGATTATTGTAGGGTACGAAATCACCTCAAAGTTATTCTTTCTGATCGATCTATTCAAGAGTCCGTAGTAAAATAACACGAAGCTATTCTTTTCGTTCAATCTATCATAGAGTTCATACTACAATAACACCTTAAGATACAAATCAACCAAAACCCTAATGTCACCTAGATACTTCAATGTCACCTCAAGTACCCGTGGGTATGATTATACGATATGCATCAAACAATCTCAGATTCATCTATTCAACAAACACATAGAACTTCAAAGAGTGCCCCAAAGTTTCTACCGGAGAGTCAAGAAGAAAACGTGTGCCAACCCCTATGCATAAGTTCACGGAACTCGCAAGTTGATCACCAAAACATACATCAAGTGGATCACGTGATATCCCATTGTCACCACAGATAAGCACATGCAAGACATACATCAAGTGTTCTCAAATCCTTAAAGACTCAATCCGATAAGATCACTTCAAAGTGAAAACTCAATCCATTACAAGAGAGTAGAGGGGGAGAAACATCATAAGATCCAACTATAATAGCAAAGCTCGTGGTACATCAAGATCGTACCATCTCAAGAACACGAGAGAGAGAGAGAGATATCAAACACATAGCTACTGGCACATACCCTCAGCCCAGAGGTTGAACTACTCCCTCCTCGTCATGGAGAGTGCCGGGATGATGAAGATGGCCACCGGTGAGGGATCCTCCCTCCGGTAGGGTGCCGGAACAGGGTCCCGATTGGTTTTTGGTGGCTACAGAGGCTTGCAGCGGCGGAACTCCCGATCTATTCTGTTCCCGATGTTTTTAGGGTATATGGATATATATAGGCGAAAGAAGTTGGTCAGGGGGCCACAAGGGTGGAGGGCGCGCCCAGGGGGGTAGGCGCGCGCCCTGCCTCGTGGCCTCCTCGGTGATTTCTTGACGTCCACTCCAAGTCATCTGGATCACGTTTGTTTCAAAAGTAACTCTCCCGAAAGTATCATTCCGTTTGGACTCCGTTTCATATTCCTTTTCTGCGAAACACTGAAATAGGCAAAAAAAAAGCAATTGGGGCTGGGCCTCCGGTTAATAGGTTAGTCCCAAAAATAATATAAAAGTGTATAAATAAGCCCATTAAACATCCAAAACAGAATATATAATAGCATGGAGCAATCAAAAATTATAGATACATTGGAGACGTATCAGTGTGCGAGCCAGCACGTGTGTGCGTGGCTGCGTAGGTTAGCTAACGAGGGATCAGGGGGAGAGGACCGCGTCGGGCGCGCAACATGGCCGCGGCGATCGTCTGCATGCGCGATCGGAGTGCGAGAGCCGGAGCGCGCTGGGCGTGACAAGTGGTAGGTGGGCATATTCGAGCACGGCCCGACGTGTCAGAGCTCGCGGGTATAAAACCCTCTCCACCCCTCTGTAATCGCTGTGGAGATTGAGTTCGAGCTCAAGGTGAAATACAGAAAATACGTACGTGCGGCCGACGTTCGTGCGCCGGAAAAATTCCCCGTGTTCTTCTTCCTCCTCTCCGAGTGTGTCTCCTGTGATCGCTGTCGAGTGCTGCAGCCTCGTGGCGCCAACAAATGAATTGATCAAAAAAGGAGCGAAGCTTGCTATGGAAATGGAGAAGTAAAGTTAGTTTAGGGATCTATTATCTCGTTGAGGAGATCCTTCTTGAACAACCAAGGAGCACCACGAGCGAGGTAGGGCTTGGGGCTGCCCCAAATAGCCTTCGACCATCTATGTCACTATATCTGGCCTCTACTTTAACTATTATTACTGGAATGAAAAATACACTACATAGGTACAAAGAATAGTAATCCTTGATTTTTCTTTGCATCGCATAATCGAATATTACAAAGGAGAACACAAAGCTTAAGTACGTAAAATATGGATTGTGACTGACGCGGGTGGGGGGGGGGGGCTATTGACTGTTGAGTCAGCAGTCAGCAGTTAGGTTGACTAGTCAAACCTGACCAATGGGACCCACTGGTCAGCGGGGTTTTGTCAGCATTTTAATTAGTTCAATTAACTATAATTAGGAGGTGGGGCCTAGTGGTTAGTGACAAGGGTTAATTTATAGGGTATTATTTAAACTAAGTAAATGCTAATATGGGGGCCGTGTGTGAGTGACATATTACACTTTTTGTTAGTGCTAAAGACGTTCCTGGTAGGCCGGGCCCACGTGTCAGTGACTCAGGACAGTCCAAAGGCGGTGCCGCGCCGGCGGTACAACTCCGGCGACCACAAGAATGGTGGTGGGGCTCGAGATTGCGTCTCTAGCGACCATTTTGCGCACAGAGGACGCATTTGAATCAGAGAAGCGGCGAGCGTGCAACGGTGGCATCGGTTCAACTGGAGATGGTCGGAGTTAGCATTGGCGTTAAGGCGAGGCGGCGGTTGGAGCTTGGGGTGGACGTTGGCGAGGCTGCGGAGGACGACAAGGTGAACGGACGGCGGCGTTGGGTTCCTAGGAGCTTCAGGAGCTCAATGTGGTGCTCGAATGCAAGCTTCGAAAGTAGTGGCTGTGGCGGTGATGCGGATGGTGGCAACGAGCACGGTCAATGGCCAGGGAGCTAGCTAGCTAGGGGGCGCACATGAGCAGAAAGATAGAGAGGAAAGACGATGGGGCTCATAGTGAGACTATAGAGGTGCAAAGCGGGTTGGCGATGCTCTGGTCGGTGAGCAGCGAGCGGCATGACAGAGCTTGACGACGACGTCGATTCTGGCGATGCAGGGGCTCCTGACTTGAGCTCGTGGCCGCACGCGACGTTGACGACGACGACGAAGATCCTAGATATGAACTCAGATGAGGAGGAGCTCGGTGGCCACGCGAAGGGGCATCATTAGGGTGAATTCTCTATAGCTTAATTATAGGGGCGTTACAATACATGTAGTATGATAGTGACATGATGTTGACACTTGAACAAATCTTGAAAATACCACTTGGATCCCCTCTTAATAGTGCCGGATCCTTGTAACTCAAAATTTATATAAAGGAGTCTACACTTCTTCTCTGTTGTCATCTTCTTGAGTCATATCTTGTTTGATGTGTCCATGATCCCTACATAATGATGCCAAGAAGACTAATATCATGTGTATTCACTTAGCAAATATAATTAGTCTCATGTATGTATTTTGTCATCAACATCAAAATTTGATTTAAGAGCATGATTGCACTTTCACATTTGCTCATTAAATATATAATCAGAACTTCTTATTGGTTCCATTTTGATTAAAGATGCATAAAATCACATAATGACCATCAAGAACATCATCTAAATTAATACCGTCTAGCCGCTGGGCCAGGCCCAGCCTGGACAGAGGCCGGCCATGTCTTTGCTGGTGAACCATAGCCGGGGTATAGAACCGAGCGGCAAGAGGTAGATTCGGTGGGGACACGAGTCATTAATAACAAAATATTCGCGACCAATATTGATTTCTCCATTTATACTTGGGCGAAGATCGGTGCGGATTTTCTACGCTTGTGAAGGCGGTGGAGATAGGTTGTCCATTGGCCACACGTACCTTTTCCCATCTATAAATACCTTGTCGTACGAGGCATACCAGCACCCAACCACCAGACTATCTAGTGGGAAGAGTAGGAAGATCCCCAATCTCCTCCAGCACCATCTGGCTCTAACCATCAGGTACATGTTCCATTATTTGTTTCCCTGCCTTGTTTTATCATTAGGCTTCTGGTGCTTTTAGTTTCATCATGAGGCTTCTGGTGCTTTTAGTGTCCATGATTTACATCCATGAGAATGTTAGAGGTGGATCTATAATAGTATAGGGTGGAAGTATTCATATTAATTTGATCTATTAATCAATATCTTCATGATTGTTGTTCTTAGCACCCATCTATATGCATTTATATATTATTGCTGGCATGTTGATGTTATCTTGGCGCATCGGTTTTTTCAGTCCTGTCATTGTTTCATTTGAAATAGACAATTTTGTTTCATTGTGTTATGCGATGTTTAAACTATGAGTTTAGTAATATATTAAGATTTTGCTAGTTGATTCTTTTCAAGAATAACAATGTGCTTGCAAGTACTAATATGGCATGCATGGATCAAGAAAAAAATATATTCATGTGTTTGTAATTCATTTAGGTGATCATGGAGCTCAAGGCCAAAGGATCCACCTCTATCAAGGCACTACTTGTAGAGGACATTGGAGTTTGTAGGTTGGTCCTCTCAACAATTCTGCTCAGACTTCACTGTGAGGTTATTCTAGCCATGAATGGGAAGGAAGCTGTTGATTTGTTCCTTGCGGGGAAAAAGTTTGACATTGTTTTGTTCGATAAGAATATGCCTATCATGACTGGTCCAGAGGTACTTAATTCTATATCACTGTATATGCAAGTATTTGGCATATATATATATATATATATAATATATATATATATATATAATTTTTATATTGCTCGACAGGCAATTGTGAAGATTCGTGCTATGGGGGAAACTAATGTGAAGATGGTTGGGGTTTCTGCCGATAACCATGCCATGGAGGCGTTCATGAGTGCTGGTGCTGATTTATTTGTGCCCAAACCAATGAGGATGGAGGCTCTTGGCCCTATCATTCAGGAGGTCATCAACAAGAAGAAGAGTGAGATGGTCTAGCGCAATTCATCTTGCTTAAGTGGTGGAGGAAATAATAATGCATAACTTTTCGATCTATGTCTGCTTCAGTCTCCGTTGTTGTGTTGCTTTTTCAAATGTATCATTTGATTTCGAGAACTTCATGTTAATGGCAAATCATCATTATCCATAATAATAAAGTACCTATGATATATTGGATCGATATGATCTATAGGTCTTTATGTTTTTGGCCAAGGCTTCTCACTAACTCAGGTTTCATGTTGTGAGTCATGCACCATTTTGAGAGGAAAATTATTTGACTATCAATATTTTTTAACTGTTATATTGTCCGGACTACTAGTTAATGGTCAGTGTGGCGTATCCAATTAATGACCGCTATTAGTAATCCATCACTGATCCTTTATAATAAAATATTGGCAAACACCCACATATCTCTGCCATGTCCATATAAGTTAAATTAACTTGCCAAGCATCCATCCATCTGCTTGAGAAAGGTTTCACTACTAGTGCGTCTACGGATTGCAGCAAGGTTCAAAGACCCCTTATTCGAAATCCTAGCATTTATGGTATTACCACATTTATTTCCCGACCTTTCTCCTCTTGCAACATAAGCAAGCACAAACTTGACATTTGGCCCTAGCCCCGCCATTCAGCCTCCTTGGTGTTGACGAGTTATACATTTAAAATTTTACAATCTACTATGAGGTTCTCGAAGGAAGTACAGAGGAGCGTTGTGTCGTCTCCTAATTCCAATGATTGAGATTAACACGCCATACATCCAATCGGGTTCACGCAGAAGAAAGAGGGCACGTGCGAGCTGCATATACGATGTAGGAAATAAGCCACGGCAGGGCTGAGAGCATGCGCGTGTGTGTGCATGCGCTGGTCGCGTCAGGTCCGGCCCGTGGCGGGCTCGGGTGTGCGCGCGCGTGTCCAAGTGTAGCTGTGCATGTGTGTGCGAGTCAGTGCGTGTGTGTGCGCGTGGCTACGTGGGTTAGCTAGCGAGGGATAGGGGGGAGGACTGCGTCAGGCGCGCAGCATGGTCGCGGCGATCGTGTGCGTGCGCGATCGGAGCGCGCAAGCCAGAGCGCCCGGGACGTGGCGAGTGGCAGGTGGGCGCGTTCGAGCGTGGCTCGGCGTGTCAGAGCTTGCGGGTATAAAACCCTCTCCACCCTTGTGTAATCGGTAAGGAGATCAAGTTCGAGCTTGAGGTGAAATACAGAAAAGCCGTACGTACGGCGGGCGTTCGTGCGCCGAAAAAATTCTCTGTGTTCCTCTTGCTCCTCTCCGAGCGTGTCTCTGGTGATCGCCGTCGAGTGCTGCAGCCCGTGGCGCCAATATTTGGTATCAGAGTGAGGTGAGGGAGCTTGTCGACAGCGATGGCGATCGTGCCGCACGGCGGAGGCGCGGGCTCGGTGTCGATGGCGATGCCGATGCTCACGTCGGACAACTACACGGTGTGGGCGATCAAGGCGCAGGCAATTCTCGATGCCCACACGGTGTGGGAGGCGGTGGCGCCGGCGGGCGACCCGGCGGTGAACGCGAAGAAGTGCAAGACGGCGCGCGCGATGATCCTCGGTGGGCTGTTGCAGGATGTGCTTTTGTCGGTGGCGGCGAAGCTCACCGCCACAGAGGTATGGGACTCTCTGAAGGTGAGGTTCGTCGGCGCCGATCGAGTGCGGGCGGCCCGGCTGGTGACGCTTCACGGCGAGTTCGATCGCCTGAAGATGGCGGACGGCGAGGGGCTGGACGTGTATGTAGGGAGGTTGGCGGCGATGATGGCGCGGTATGCGGACCTCGGGGAGACGCTGGGCGACGCGGCGCTCGTGAAGAAGCTCCTGGACACCGTCCGCGAACGCTTGTTCCACGTCGTCGCAGGCATTGAGCTGTTCTGTAACGTCGACGAGATGGCATTTGACGAGGCGCTCGGGCGGCTGCGCGCGCTTGATGAGCGGACGCGGCGGCGTGGACAAGATGGTGGCGGGCACGGGGGTGATCAACTCCTCCTGACCATGGCACAGTGGCGGGCGCGGGAGCGGCAGCAGGGCGGCGCTCGGGACGACGACGACGGACGGAGCATGGCGTCGGGCAACGACGGCAACAGATGCGGGCGCTGCTACAAGTGCGGCGAGCGCTGCCATTTCAAGCGGGACTGCCCCCAGCTATGGAGGGAACTGGTGGCGGAGCGCGCGTTGCTACCGGACGTCAGCGTCGAGGACGCCGGCCTCCTCTAGGTCGTGGCTTAGGGGGTGAAATGTAGGAAATAAGCCACGACGGGGTTGAGAGTGTGCGCGTGTGTGTGCATGCGCTGGTCGCGTCAGGTCCGGCCCGTGAGGGGCTCGGTGTGTGTGCGTGCGTGCCTGAGTGTAGGTGTGTGTGTGTGCGCGTGGCTGCGTGGATTAGCTAGCGAGGGATCAGGGGGAGAGGACCGCGTCGGGCGCGCAGCATGGCCGCGGCGATCGTGTGCGTGCGCGATCGGAGCGCGTGAGCCAGAGCACGCGGGATGTGGCGAGTGGCAGGTGGGCGCGCTCGAGCGCGGCCCGGCGTGTCGGAGCTCGCGGGTATAAAACCCTCTCCACCCTTGTGTAATTGCTAAGGTCATCGAGTTCGAGCTCGAGGTGAAATAGAGAAAAGCCGCACGTGCGGCGGGCGTTGGTGCACCGGAAAAATTCTCGGTGTTCTTCCTCCTCTCCGAGGGTGTCTCCGGTCATCACCGTCGAGTGCCGCAGCCCGTGGCGCCAACAAACGAATTGATCAAAAAAGGTGCGAAGCTTGCTACGGAAATGGAGAAATTTGTTTAGGGATCTATTATCTCGTTGAGGAGGTCCTTCATGGACAACCAAGGAGCACCACGAGCGAGGTAGGGCTTGGGGCTGCCCCAAATAACCTTCGACCATCTATGTCACTACATCTGGCCTCTACTTGAACTATTACTACTGGAATGAAAAATACACTACATATGTACAAAGAATAGTAATCCTTAATTTTCCTTTGCATAGCATAATCGAATATTACAAAGGAGAACACGAAGCTTACATAGACATGATAACCACGTGCATAAATCGGTAACTATGAATTGTGACTGACAGGTGGGGCATATTGACTGTTGAGTCAGCAGTCAACAGTCAGGTTGACTAGTCAAACCTGACCAATGAGACCCACTGGTCAGAGGGGTTTAGTCAGCATTTTAATTAGTTTAATTAACTATAACTTGGAGGCGGGGCCTAGTGGTCAGTTAAAAGGGTTAACTAATAGGGTATTATTAAAGTTAAGTAAATGCTAATATGGGGGCGTGTGTGAGTGACATATTACACTTTTTGTTAGTGCTAATGACGTTCCTGGTAGGCCAGGCCCACGTGTCAGTGACTCGGGATAGTCCAAACGCGGTGGCGCGCCGGCGGTAGAGCTCCGGCGACCACAAGAACGATGGTGGGGCTCGGGATTGCGTCTCTAGCGACCATTTTGCGCACGGAGGACGCATTTGAATCAGAGAAGTGGCGAGCGTGCAACGGTGGCATCGGTTCATCTGGAGATGGTCGGAGTTGGCATTGGTGTTAAGGCGAGGCGGCGGTTGGAGCTTGGGGTTGACTCTGGCGAGGCTGCGGAGGACGACAAGGCGAACGGACGGCGGCGTTGGGTTCCTAGGAGCTCCAGGAGCTCGATGTGGTGCTCGAATGCAAGCTTGGAAAGTAGTGGCTGCGGCGGTGATGCGGATGGTGGCAACGAGCACCGTCAATGGCCAGGGAGCTAGATAGTGGGCGCACGCGAGCAGAAAGATAGAGGTGAAAGACGACGGGGCTCATATTGAGACTATAGAGGTGCAAAACGGGTTGGCGAGGCTCTGGTCGGTGAGCAGCGAGCGGTGCGACAGAGCTTGAAGACAATGTCGATTCCAGCGATGTAGGGGCTCCTGAGTTGAGCTCGTGGCCGTAGGCGACATGGGCGACGACAACGAAGCTCCTAGACATGAACTCTGACGAGGAGGAGCTGGGTGGCCACGCGAAGGAGGTCGTTCCTGGTGAAGGCAAAGTCGGGTTCGCGTGGGAGAAAATAAAAGCGGCGCGAAGGGGGAAGATGGTGAGCTCGGGTTCAATAGGTGGCTGTAGGGGTCCTATAGGCGCCGTAGGGAGGTTTGGATGGCCGGCATGTGGCCATCCTGGCCATGGGTTGCCGCATGGAGTTCACCTCGCCTTTGTGAACTGTGGTAGGGGATAACCTGGGTGGGCTGGGCCAGGCCACACTATGCAGTGATGGCCCAAGTGCAGAGTGGGTCTTTGTTGTTTTTCGTTTCTTTTTTTTATGCTTATACTTTCTTTACTAATTTGCATTTTCTTTTAATACCAAATGCTTTTAGTTGTAGATGAAACTTGTCACATAAATAGTAGGCAATGTTTTGAGCTAGCCCACCAAGTTTCAATTTATTTTGAAATTTTTAAATATTTTCTAAAATTGAAATGGATCAATTTAATGTTGATGGTTCTGTTTAAATGGTATTAAGGGCATTTAAATATTTCAAATGGTGGTGGTTTCTTCATGACAATTACTAAGTGAATATTTGCAATTGTTTTACTATTTGAAGAAATATTAATTTGACATGCAATTTGAATTTGAATTTGAGTTTGATTTTTTTATCAAGGGGCAATAAGCATAGCAAAATAATATGGCCGGGCATCATTAGGGTGAATTCACTATAGCTTAATTATAGGGGCGTTACAGTACCTGTAGTATGATAGTGACATGATGCTGACACTTGAACAAATCTTGAACATACCACTTGGATCCCCTCTTAATATTGCGGGATCCTTGTAATTCAAAATTTATATAAAAGAGTCTACACTTCTTCTCTGTTGTCATCTTCTTCAGTCATATCTCGTTTGATGTGTCCATGATTCCTACATAATGATGCCAAGGAGACTAATATCATGTGTATTCACTTAGCAAACATAATTAGCCTCATGTATGTATTGTGTCATCAACATCAAAATTTGATTAAGAGCATGATTGCACTTTCACATTTTCTCATTAAATCTATAATCAAAACTTCTTATTGGTTCCATTTTGATTAGAGATGCATAAAATCACATAATGACCATCAAGAACATCAGCTAAATTAATACCATCTAGCCACTCGGCCAGGGCCTAGCCTGGACAGAGGCCGGCCATGTCTTTGTTGGCGAACCGTCGCCGGGGTAGATCCGAGCGGCAAGAGGTAGATTCGGTACCTGCATGCGACGCGGAGTCATTGCCATGGTTGTGCGAACCGGTACCCTGTCAATCCATGGCAGGGCGCAATCACATGCGTCCGGATTCGCCAAATCCGGTAGCCGCGTGCGCCAAATCCCGCGGCCACAGATATAGCAGTTGACCACCGGTGCAGGGGTGAGAGAGGCACATATCCGACCGTTGTGCTATGGTCAGCTGGGCTAGACTGTGACACAGTGAGTCAGTGAGGTGGCCGAGAAAATGGCGCCGGCGGCTATAGTGGGGGTGGGGCGAGGGGGAGGGGAGCAGGAGAAGAAAAAGGGAGAACCATGTCCCCAACGGGCGGGCTAGGGGAGGACAAGGGCACGCGTCGCACTCGTCCGCCCGTGTCCTTTTAGATGCAAACGCGGCCCAAATTTGGATCGTGAGTGGTTTGAAAGCGGACAGAAAAAGGACATTTGTCCATTTGCTCCCGCGCGTTGGGTCGTATTTTGTGTCTGTTTAGCCCCAAACGGACGCGGCCAGACTAGTTGGAGTCGTGCATTGGAGTTGGCCTTAGATGGCTAGGTACTTTCTACGGCAACAAGCCTACCCGAGGTTCAAGTTCTACACACCGCATGGGTGCTCAAATATTTTCTATATTTAGTTCAGTATTTCTTACATTATTATTTCAATGCAATGACTTGGACTTTTACAATGAAGTGCTTGTGGTGGCATTGTCAATCTCAACATCTGTTGACTCAACATCACATTGCCGCTCCTAGTGGTAGGTATATGTGTTCGCCTTCATAGGAGGGGGGCGGGGGGGGGGGGGGGGGGGTGTGTTGTGAGTTTATGCGTTGTAACTCGTCTCTCAAAATAAAATATTAACTATAGTATATTGGCCAACATTCGAAATTTGGAACTATAACTCATGCAACTTCTAGTAACTTGGTGACATATAGTTTAATACATGAACTTAGATATGAAACATTAAGTTGCATATAAACATCAATCGAAAATATTTATGTGGGGACATGAGTCATGATACATCTCCGTCATATCTACTTTTCCTAACGCTTTTCCTCTTATTTTAGACTCTAATTTGCATGATTTGAATAAATACTAACCCGGACTGACAATATTTTCAGCAGAACTACCATGGTGTTGTTTTTGTGCAGAAATAAAAGTTGTCGGATTGGAACGAAAGTTGCGAGGAATTTTTATATGAGATAATTTCTGGAGCCAAGAACCACCGGAGGGGGGCACCTGGGTGGGCACAACCTACCAGGGGCCCCCCCTCCAGGCACGCTCAGGTGGGTTGTCCCCACCTGGTGGCCCCACAGACCCTGAAACAACGCCATAAAATCCTATTTTTCCAGGAAAAAATCAGGGAGGAAGAATTTGTTGGGGAACGTAGTATTTCAAAAAAATTACCTACAATCACGCAAGATCTATCTAGGAGATGCATAGCAACGAGCGGGGAGAGTGTGTCCATGTACCCTCGTAGACCGAAAGCGGAAGCGTTTAGTAACGCGGTTGATGTAGTCGAACGTCTTCACGATCCAACCGATCCAAGTACCGAGCGTACGGCACCTCCGTGTTCAGCACACGTTCAGCACGATGACACCCCTCGAGCTCTTGATCTAGTTGAGGACGAGAGAGAGTTCCGTCAGCACAACGGCGTGGTGACGGTGATGATGAAGTTATGACGCAGGGCTTCGCCTAAGCACTAAAACAATATGACTGAGGTGTTAACTGTGGAGGGGGGCACCGCACACGGCTAGGAACAATTGATGTGTCTTCTAGGGGTGCCCTCCCCACGTATATAAAGGAGGGAGAGGGAGGGAGGCAGCCTAGGGCGCGCCCAAGTAGGAGGAATCCTACTTGGGCCCCTAGTCCAATTCGCCCCCCCTACCATATTTGGACAAGTGGGGAAGGAAGGAGGGGGGAGAGGAAGGAAGTAGGAGTCCTACTTCATACTTTCCTTTTCCTCCTCTCCTTTCCATTTCTCCCCACGTGGCTGGCCCTATAGGGGGCGCACTAGCCCCTTGTGGGCTGGTGTGTTCCCTTACTTGGCCCATTAAGCCCGTATCTTTGCCGGGGGTTGCCCGGAACCGCATCTGGTGACCCGGTATCACTCAGAACACTTCCGGTGTCCAAATACCATCGTCATATATATGAATCTTTACCTCTCAACCATTTCGAGAATCCTCGTCATGTCCTTGATCTCATCCGGGACTCCGAACAAACTTCGATCATCAAATCACATAACTCATAATACAAATCGTCATCGAACGTTAAGCGTGCGGACCCTACGGGTTCGAGAACTATGTAGACATGACTGAGACACATCTCCGGTCAACAACCAATAGCGGAACCTGGATGCTCATATTGTCTCCTACATATTCTATGAAGATCTTTATCGGTCAACCCGCATAACAACATACTTTGTTCCCTTTGTCATCGGTATGTTACTTGCTCAAGATTCGATCTTCGGTATCATCATTTAGGTGATCATGGAGCTCAAGGCCAAAGGACCCACCTTTATCAAGGTACTACTTATAGAGGACATTGGAGTTTGTAGGTTGGTCCTCTCAACAATTCTGCTCAAACTTCACTGTGAGGTTACTCTAGCCATGAATGGGAAGGAAGTTGTTGATTTGTTCCTTGCAGGGAAAAAGTTTGGCATTGTTTTGTTCGATAAGAATATGCCCATCATGACTGGTCCAGAGGTACTTAATTCTATATCATTGTATATGAAAGTATTTGGCATGTATATATATAAATAAAATCCTCTTATTTACAAAAAATACAATATAATATCTATATTGCTCGACAGGCAATTGTGAAGATTCGTGCTACGGGGTAAACTGATGTGAAGATGGTTGGGGTTTCTGCCGATGACCATGCCATGGAGGCGTTCATGAGTGCTGGTACTGATTTATTTGTGCCCAAACCAATGAGGATGGATGCTCTTGGCCCTATCATTCAGGAGGTCATCAACAAGAAGAATAATGACATGGTCTAGCGCAATTCATCTTTCTTAAGTGGTGGAGGAAACAATAATGTATAACTTTTTGATGTATGTTTGCTTCAGTCTCCGTTGTTGTGTTGCTTGTTCAAATGTATCATTTGATTTCGAGAACTTCATGTTAGACCATTGTAAACTTTGCATGCATGGCACAATCGATTGTTCTCTCTCATTGTTTCTTTTGAAATAGACAATTTTGTTTCATTGTGTTATGCGATGTGTAAACTATGAGTTTAGTAAAATATTATGATTTTGCTAGTTGATTCTTTTCAAGAATAGCAATGTGCTTTCAAGTACTAATATGGCATACTTAGATCAAGAATAGAATATATTCATGTGTTTGTAATTCGTTTAGGTGATCATGCAGCTCAAGGGCAAAGGACCCACCTCTATCAAGGCACTACTTGTAGAGGAAATTGAAGTTTCTAGGTTGGTCCTCTCAACAATTCTTCTCAGACTTCACTCTGAGGTTACTCTAGCCATGAATGGGAAGGAAGTTGTTGATTTGTTACTTGAGGGGAAATAGTTTGACATTGTTTTGTTTGATTAGAATATGCCCATCATGACTGGTCCAGAGGTACTTAATTCTATATCATTGTATATGCAAGTCTTTGGCATGTATTTATATAAATATAATCCTCTTATTTACAAAAAAAATAGACAATATAATATTATTATTGCTCGACATGCAATTGTGAAGATTCATGCTATGGGGGAAACTGGTGTGAAGATGGTTGGGGTTTCTATCGATGATCATGCCATGGAGGCATTCATGAGTGCTGGTGCTGATTTGTTTGTTCCCAAACCAATGAGGATGGATGCTCTTGGCCCTATCATTCAGGAGGCCATCAACAAGAAGAAGAATGACATGGTCTAGCGCAATTCATCTTGCTTAAGTGATGTAGGAAATAATAATGTATAACTTTTCGATCTATGTTTGCTTCAGTCTCTGTTGTTGTGTTGCTTGTTCAAATGTATCATTTGATTTCGAGAACTTCATGTTAATAGAAAGACATCATTATCCATAATAATAAGGTGATTATGATATATTGGGCTGATATAATCTATAGGTCTTTCTGTTTTTGGCCAAGGCTTCTCACTAACTCAGGTTTCATGTTGTGAGTCGTGTACCCTTTTGAGAGGAAAATGATTCGAATATCAATATTTTGTAACTTCTATATGATCCGGATTACCCTTTAATGGTCAATGTGGTGTATCCAATTAATGACCGCTATCATTAATCCATCACTGGTCCTTTATATAAAACTATTGGCATACACCCCCATATCTCTGCCATGTCCATGTAAGTCAAATTAACTTGCCATGCACCCATCCATCTGCTTCATAAAGGTTTCACTAGTAGTGCGTCTACGGATTGCAGCAAGGATCAAAGACCCCTTATTCGAAATCCTAGCATTTATGGCAATACCACATTTATTTCCCGATCTTTCTCCTCTTGCAACATCAGCAAGCACAAACTTGACATTTGGCTCTAGCCCTGCCATTCAGCCTCCCTGGTGTCGACGAGTTATACACTTAGAACCACGCAAGACGTTGTGAATAGCACCTACACACAAAAGAATAAATACTCTCACCCAACGCGATCAAAGGGGTTGTAAATCCCCTCGGCGGTAAATTGCAAGGATCAAGTCTGATAATGATAGATAGATAAAAAACACAAAATAAAGGAACGGAAAATAAATTGTAGCAAAGTATTTTTGAATTTTAATATATGATAAAGGTAGACCCGGGGGTCATAGTTTTCACTAGAGGCTTCTCTCTCGAACAAAAAGCATACAGTGGGTAAACAAATTACTGTTGGGCAATTGATCGAAAGCGCATATTTATGAAGATATCAAGGCAATGATCATGTACATAGGCATCATGCCCGAGACAAGTAGACTGACTCCTGCCTGCATCTACTATTATTACTCCACACATTAACTGCTATCCAACATGTATCTAGAGTATTATGTTCGTAAAGAACGTAGTAATGCCTTAAGCAAGATGACATGATGTAGATAAAATAAATCCAATCAATATGAATAAACCCCGTTGTTTTTGAAGGAAATATGCCCTAGAGGCAATAATAAAGTTATTATTTATTTCCTTATAATCATGATAAATGTTTATTATTCATGCTGGAATTGTATTAACCGGAAACATAATACATGTGTGAATACATAGACAAACAAAGTGTCACTAGTATGCCTCTACTTGACTAGCTCGTTAATCAAAGATGGTTATGTTTCCTGACCATGAACAATGAGTTGTTATTTGATTAACGAGGTCACATCATTAGTTGAATGATCTGATTGACATGACCCATTCC